>NW_014638997.1:235507-251895 GCF_000747765.1 Moesziomyces antarcticus
CTCCCACACCCAGCACTGGCTATCGACTGACATGGGATGCTGTTGACAGTTGAAAAACTCGATTGACCCCGCACTGGTTTCGCCACCCTGTACTTGTATCTGAAATCTTCATCGCGTTATCCACACACACACACACACTTTCGTTGGTCATGCTGGTTGGGAGGGATCTACAGTTTGAACGCTGAGCTCGAGGGTCCAGGCTCGGCAGCCCATCGGGCGATCGTCGCAAGGAGCTGTCTCTTTCTGCCCACGACCGCCGCCTCGTCGCCCGCCGCGAGCTCGTACAGCGTGGCCGTATTGAACACCACCGCGTCCGCACTCGCCACCAGCGCCGGTTGGGCCTCGAGCTGTGCATCGAGTGTGGCGATGGCCGCATCGAGCTGGGCGCGGTAGAACTGCACCACTGCCCGGTTGAGGGCCCCCACCACCCCCTCGGCCTCCCCATCTCCATCCGCAAAGTCACCGTTGATGGTGGCGATGACCATCTTGGCCTGTTTGATGTGCGCATGGACTGCACTCTCGCTTGGGAGTATCTGCTCGGCTCGCTCGATGAGCTCGAGTGCGCGCGCGAGGTCTCCAGCTTGGATCCAAACTCTTGCTGCCACAATCACCAGTTGCACCCCTTCCCCCTCCTCGTCGCTTAGCAACCTTTCGACCAACGGATCGAGCAGCTCGATGGCGGCATTGTAATCCCTCGCCTCTGCCAACGCAAACGCCAGCATCATTCCCACCCTAATCGCCCTACTCCTCCACACCTCCCCTCCCCTTTCCCTACACATCCGAATCAGCACTGTATACTGTTCCACAGCGCTCCTCGTATCGCCCCTAAACTTGGCCTCTGTCGCCCTGAGCACCAGTAGCCCGAATGGCATCTCTTGACCTTCAAGTACCTCCGGGACTGATGCGAGTTCGGTACGCAGCATCGAGTAGAGCCGCAGTCGGGCAAGCGCATACAGCCGCACGGTCCACCACTCCACCACCTCGTCCAACTCCATCCCCGCGCGCTCGAGGGTGCTTCGTGCAAGCACCGCGATCTTGCGCCACGAATTCGTACTCGCAGCCTCAAGCACCTGGTCGGCATCAACATCGCTAGTGTCGAGCGTGGCGTGCCAGCTGCCCGAGAGATCGCGCACGGGTCGAGAGGGTGGTGGCAGATGCTTCTGCACAAGAATCGACAGCGCATCGCTCGCAGGCAGCTGCCCCATCATCGTGCCCGCACACAGCGCAGACGCCAGCCCAGACCCTCCAGAAGCACCATCCCGCTCCAAAAAGCCGCCTCCAGTCGTGTCCGTCATCATCGTGTCAGAGGTGGTGGAGATCCACCAAGCCGCCATTTTCCAAAATCTCGAGTCCCAAAACCCAACACCAAATTCCAACCTTCGTGGTTGCTACCCCCTCGATCCCACGCCCCTCCACTTGCAGACCGCACACACCCTTTTTGGATCGCTCGTATGAAATCTGGCATTCGAGTTTCGCTCGCACCGCTCTGGCATTGACCTCACAAAAACAGCGTCTTCTCCTTGAGCGCTCGCCATCCAAACAGCGTCCAGTCCTCTCTGCGCACATACGCCTCCGACGCCGCCGCCTCCAGCCTTGCAAACACGCTCATGCCCTTCCACGCCAGCACCTGCGGGTCCATCTCGCGCGGCGGCGGGATCGCCGTCACCTTGGGTGCGCTCGCCGCGTCGCCCGCCACCGCCGCATAGTGCGCCGCCAGCATCGCCGCCAGCCGCGCCTCGAGCGCCGCACCCAGCCCGGGGATGCGCGCCGAACCGCCCACGCACAGCACGTTGGCCGCCATCTTGCGCAGCCGGTCGTCCGAGCCCGACGGCGCCACGCACGTCAGCAGCGCATGCAGGATCGCCGTGTCCAGCCCCGTCTTGCTCGCCTCGCGGTGGATGTCGATCGTCGGCACAGCCGGTCCAGTCGGCTGCGCGGGCTCGTCGGCAACAGCGCCCGCAGCAGCGACGGCGGTGCCGTTCTGAGGCGCAGGCGACGGCCGCGCAGAAGCGTCGGCGGATGGCAGCATGCTACCGTCCGCACCCTCCGGTTTGGCGCCAGGCGAACTGGCACGCGATCCCATCGCGCTGGCGCTTCCAGCATCTGCCAGCGCCACCGCAGCGGGTTTGGGTTTGGGCTTGTCGTCGGCGGATGGCGCGGGAGTGCCGGCCTCGGAAGCCACTGCGCCCATATCGGGTGCCGACACCGCCGGCGCAGGCGCAGGCGTGGGCTCCGCAGGCAGCAGATGCTTCACGCAGCTCGTCATGGCCGCCGTCACGGGCACGTCCAGCCCACGCACCACGCTCAGCTCGGGCGAGTCTTCCGCCACGCCGTCCTCTGCCTCTTCCTCCACATACCCCGCGCGCTGCCTGCGCTTGAGCGAGCTCTTGGCATCGAGACCGTACACCGACGGGTCAAACAGGCTCATGGGCGCGAGGATCAGCTCGTCGTACGTGCGGAAGAGGTACTTTTTGGTCGACCTCGACGGCAGCCGCAGGTAAAAGTCGTGGATGTTGAGCCCCACGTCCGCCGGGTTGAGCGTGAGCAGCCGCCGCTTGAGCTCGTCCAGCAGCAGCGTGTCGGCGATGCTCGCGCGCACGTCCAGCTCGCGGTAGGGGAACTTGGCGCGCGCCAGCAGCTCGCCCAGGAAGCGCGTCAGATCCGCACCGCCGTACGCCAGCTGCACGCGCGTCTCGGGCAGCACCAGCCCTTCCTCCACACACGACACCGAGATCTTCTCCGCGCCCAGGTCCACCACGCAGCCCGTCGAGAGGCCGGCGCCAAACGTCGCACACACGCTCTCCTGCTGGATGCACGCCTGCGCAAAACCCATATCCACCAGCAGCAGCTCGGTGAGCGCCTTGATGTCCGACTTGCAAAACAGGTCCGGCACGATGAGGATGACCGAGCAGCCGCCAAATTCGGCGCGGGGGATGCCGAGGCCGATGGGCGCCACCTTGCCCGTCTCCTGGCGCTCGTCGGTGTCCTCGGGCGGCGAGGTGATGGCGCTTTCGAGGATGCAGCGCACGTCTCCGAGCAGTGCGCGTGCTGCTGCCGAGGCGCCGTAGTGTTGTTCGTACGTGTTGAGGTCGAGCGTGCCGCGCTGGAAGGGGCGGAAGAGCGTCCAGGGACGGTCTGCATCGGGTGGCGAGAGCGGCTTGACGGATGCGGCTTGTGGCTGCTGCTGCTGCTGCTGCTGCTGCTGTCGGCGCTGGTTCTGCTTGGGTTCTGCGGTCTTGGGCTGGGAGAAGCACGCGAGTCGCAGCGCCTGCTCGCCGACCAGCACCTCGTTGTCGCCCCCGGCATCCTCGTCGGTCCACTGCAGGCCGAAGAGGTCGTTGTGTTCGGGCACGTCTTCGGGCTGGCTGCTGTCGTTGTAGTTGGCGGCGAGGTTCTTGGCGTTGCCGACGGAGCGCAGCTTTTCCTGGCGCATGATGGCGCGCAGATCGTTGCGGATGGCTTCGATGCCGTCTGCGAGCGAGCGCTTTGGTGTGGCCTCGGCATCGGCGTCGTCTTGCGAAGCGTCGGACGAGGGCTCTTGTTGTGCGGGCGCATTGGCGGCCGACCTACGCGGATTCTTGCGCAGGGACGCGGATGCATCGCCACCATCTTGATCGAGCTTGTTTGGTGACTCGGCAGCGTCGGACATGTCTACGTCGGCGTCCTCGTCTTTGGAAGCGTCTGCTGGGGTGCCATTGGCATTGGAGCTGCCGGCAGTCTGGTTGGTAGAGCTTGACGACTTTTTGGCACGACGAGCAATCACGTTGGGGATGACGATCGGGAAGAGGTCAGTTGCTCGACCGAGCCGGAGAGATTCGGAGCCTGGATGGATGACGATGGTGCGGTGGGCGGGCGTGTTTTCGGCCGCCTCCTTTTCACCGTCGTTGGCATCGAGGTCGTCGTCGTCGTCGAGGTTCATGCTGGCGTCCGGGGCGTCTGCGGCATCCCTGAGCGCATCGATCCGCCTCTTTCTGGAATGCGGCTGCGACTGCGATGCGGACTGTGCACGGGCAATCCATGTCTGCGCTTCTGTCTTGAGGTAGGAGGAGGCGACGTTCTTGGCGTTGAGCGGGGCGACTGAGAAGAAGGTGGTGTACTGGAGCGGGATGCTTTGCGACGCATGCGGCGGCGGGTTGGGCGGCAGCGACACCTTCTTGGGCGGCATGGCGAGGGGGGCCAGCTCGAGTGAGTGTGGCGGTGATGATGATGATGATGGTCGGCGAGAGGTGAAGTCGATGATGCACCGGCCTCCGAGCCAATCCTTCTCAAACGCGTTTCGAAGCTGTAGCAGCAGCAGCGCTCACTCGTTCATTTCGGCCGCGTTCCGAATTTGCCGGGCAGCAGCAGTGGTGCAGCAGCGCAGCAGCGGTTAAGCCGACGCGCCGGCAGCGCTTTTCTTTCTGGCCAACAGGCGCTGTGCTCAGCCTCACTCGATACGACAACTCGGAGGTGTCTTGTGATTGAGAGCTGAAGCAGGACTGATTGCAGGCTGAGAGAGTGAGGGAATGTGATGCTCAGCCTGGCCTTGTGGGAATCTTGTGAGGGGACAGCGGAGGAGCCGACCGAGCGCAAAGAAGCAGAAGCGAAGACGACAAAAGTGACGGAAGAGAGCAGCAGCAGCAGCAGCAGCGCTCGGACCCTGAATTTGGCAGCCCAGTTGCTGGAACACGCGTGTGTGATGCGCCCGCCCATCATCCCTATCAACCCTTCATCACAGAGTCACATCCGGGTGGCATACAATCGGATCCAATCCCACCGTCCCAACACTGCCTCGCATCGGCTGTTCCGACTGGGCTGACGACCCACCATCGCCACCGACGAACTCGAGTCCGAAGCGCAGCCTCGCCCGCCTCGTCGCTACAACATGCACCGCCCATAGCTTCCGCACCCCACCACCACCACCACCACCACCACCACCACCACCACCACCACTAGACTGACATCCCCAAAACTTACCGAAGGAACTGGCAACAATGTCGCACTTCGTCTCGGGTCGAGCGTCGCAGGACTTTGACTCGCTGCAGACCCAGCTGCTCCGGCGAGAGCCCGTGCTGGATGGCATCGCTTCCGAAGACGACGACGCGCTCTACTCGGACGGCACCGATGAGGCGCATCACGATGGACCGTCATCCTCTCTGGCAAGCCGTCGGAGGCGTCCGCTAGAAGACCTCGGCCTTGCCGACGACCAACGCACTCAGCGAACCCCGCGCGTCGCCTCGCTCTATTCACGACGCAACAGTCCCGAACTGCCCGAACCAGGTCCATCGCGTCCACGCAGCGTCGCAAGCAATGCCAGCAGTGCGAGCAACGACGCAGCGCAAGACGGACAGTCGGAAGCCGCCGACTACTTTTCCACAGCAAAACGCTCATCGGCGCCCGCTTATCGCGTGGATCTGAGCAGCGGCAGCCTCAGCGGCAATCCCTTCTCATCGTCCACCAACGACAATGGCGCCCACAGCCATGATGCGCTCGCCACTGCAGCCGCTGCCCCTTCTGCATCGGCAGACCAGCCATATGCTGCCACCCATTCCGCTGCTGCTGCTGTTGCTGCTGCTGCTCCTGTTGGCGATCAGTCTGCTACTGGCCGCCCAGGCCTCTCCTCAGCGTCCTCCTCTGCCACCTTTCTCACCCACAGCACCTCCACCATACGACCGCGCAGGATGCCCAAAGGCGTCTCCTTCTCCGATCGCAACGTCGGCCCAGGCGAAGACGGCCACTCCGCCCGAAACGGAAAGCGATACCGTCGCCCGGCACGCTCCAATAGCGGCTTCCAAGACCCTGTCCACAATTCCGCACACCTCCCGCGCACAAAGAGCCTCGGCATGATCAGCCCCGCAGAGATGGCCCCACGAAAACTCGGCACCTGGGACGGCGTATTCATGCCCGTCAGCCTCAACATCCTCGGCATCATCCTCTTCCTCCGCTTCGGATTCATCATCGGACAGGCCGGCTTACTCGGCGCCCTCTTCCTCTTGCTCCTCAGCTATGCCATCGACACGCTCACCGCAATGAGCCTCAACGCCATCAGCACAAACGGTCAGGTCCGCGGCGGAGGCGCCTACTACCTCATCTCCCGCTCCCTCGGCCCCGAATTCGGCGGCTCCATCGGCCTCATCTTCTTTGCAGGCCAGGCATTCAACGCCGCCATGAACGTCCTCGGTTTCGTAGAGACGCTCACAGACGCCTTTGGCCAGAGCAGAGGCGATTCCGGCTTCCTCCCCGAGGGTCCGTGGTACAACTTCTTCTACGGCTCCATCGTCCTCCTCCTCAGCGCCATCGTATGCCTCGTCGGTTCCAAGCTCTTTGCACGTGCAACCCTCGCCCTCGCCCTCATCCTCTCCGTCGCCATCATCAGCCTTCCCGTCTCCTCCTTCACCGTAAAGCCCTTCATCGACGACGATCGCGGCGCCTACTACACCGGTTGGTCGTGGCAGACGCTCAGAGGCAACCTCTTCCCGCGCTTTACCGCAGGCGCCGCAGGATCCTCCACCGGCTCCGAGCCCGAAAACTGGCAGACCATCTTTGGCGTCCTCTTCCCCGCCGTCACCGGCATCCTCGCAGGCGCCTCCATGTCCGGCGACCTGCGCAAACCCAGCAAGAGCATCCCCAAGGGCACAAACTACTCGCTCCTTTTCACCTTCCTCGTCTACTTCTTCAGCTTCATCATCTTTGCAGGCACCATCGACCGCGAGTCCTTCTACGTCGACGTCGGCATCGTCTCGGACGTCGCGCTCAGCCCGCAGATCATCACCTTTGGCGCCCTCGCCTCCACCGCCTTCTCCGCCCTCATGGGCACCATGGCCTGCGGCAAGGTGCTCCAGGCCATCGCACGCGACAATCTGCTCCCCGTCCTCGACGTCTTTGCCCAGGGCACCGAGGTCAGCGACACGCCCGTCTACGCCGTCCTCGTCACCTACATCTTTTGCCAGGCCATCCTCTTTGTCGACTCGGTCAACACCATCGCTCAGCTCGTCACCATGACCACCCTCCTCACTTTCGGCACGCTCAGCTTCGCGACCTGTGCGCTCAAGGCAGGCGGCGCGCCCAGCTTCCGTCCTTCCTTCAAATACTGGAACATCTGGACCGCCGCGGGCGGTGCCATCAGCAGCTTTGGCGCCATGTTCTTCACCAACCCCACCGTCGCCGCCGTCTGCGTCATCTTTGCCGTCCTCCTCTTTGTCATGATCCACTTCTTCTCGCCACCCAAACCCTGGGGCGACGTCACTCGCAACATCACCTACCACTTTGTCCGCAAGTACCTCCTCCGCCTCGACGAGCGCAAGGGACACGTCAAGTACTGGCGCCCCCAGATCCTCCTGCTTGCCAACAATCCGCGCACAGAGTGGAACCTCATCATCTTTTGCAACTCGCTCAAAAAGGGCGCGCTCTACGTGCTCGGACACGTGCTCAAGGGCGAGTTCACCGACTGTCTCGCAGAGCTCCGCAAGCAGCAGGTCGCATGGCTCAAGCTCGTCGACCTAACCGGCATCAAGTCGTTTGTCGACGTCGTCATCGCAAAGGACGAGCGAGAGGGCGCGCGCAACCTCATCCTCTCGTGCGGCCTTGGCGGCATGCGCCCCAACATCGTCGTCATGGGCTATCCGAGCGACATGCGCCACCCGGCAAAAGTTGCGCGAACCAACGCACCCGGGGGCAGCAGGCGGAACAGCGACGGCAGCGAGATCACCATCCGCGGGCTCTCGTGGCCCCAACGCCACCCTCGCACCGTCGACATCGGTAGCCTGCCAACCGACGTGGCGCGCAAAGAGACGCCCATCTT
Source organism: Moesziomyces antarcticus (assembly GCF_000747765.1). Lineage (NCBI taxonomy): Eukaryota > Fungi > Basidiomycota > Ustilaginomycetes > Ustilaginales > Ustilaginaceae > Moesziomyces > Moesziomyces antarcticus. Next base: position 243,288 of record NW_014638997.1, read on the forward strand.
ACCCACCACCTACGTCGGCATCATGGAAGATGCGCTCGCCCTGAACAAGGCGCTCGCCATCGCCTACGGCTTCGATCTCATGCAGCCTCCGTCGGCCGAAGCTGCCTCGAGCTCGCTGCCGTCGGCGCGTTCGGGCGGCAAAGCGGGAGAGCGCTATATTGACCTCTGGCCGATCCAGATCGCCAGTCCCGACGCCGACGACAGCCATGCCTGGGACACGTACACGATGGTGTTGCACCTCGGCACCATCCTCAGTTTCACCAGCAGCTGGAAGGCGCACAAGCTGCGCGTCTCGGTGTTCGTCGAGCATCCGCACGAGATGGCCGAGGAGCGCAAGCGCATCCAGGCGCTGCTCGACAATCTGCGCATCCCCGCCTCGCTCCGTGTCTTTTGCCTGGCTGACCAGAGCGTGACCACCTATCAGACCATCGTGCATGGCAGCAGCACCGCCGCCGTCGAGGTGGACGAGGCTCTGCGCGGCGATCCGTGGTGGGAGACGCTCAAGGAGCTTCGACGCAACGACGAGCGCCGCGCACGTGCTGCTGCCAAGCGCCGATCGCAGGCGCTGTCGCCGGCCAAAGCCATCCCTGCCACGCCAGGTCAAGCGGCAGCCTCCAGCGGCGACGCGCCACGCAAGCAGTCCAAGCGCGAGCTCAAGCTGTTTGGCGTGAGTTTGCCTGCCGAGCACCTCGAGTTCCACAAGCAGAACATCCGCCTCGGCCTGGCGCATCCACGCGCGCGCCGCGACGATGGCGACGATGGTGACTCGTCAGACTCGGACTCGGATCTTGATGACGAGCTGGCGCTGCTGTCCGAAGACGACGACTGGCTTGTCGACGGCGCTGGCAGACGCGGGCTCGCCATCCGCCGCGCGTCGACGCTCGAGCCGGCGAGCTACTCGAGCAAGACGCGCAGCACACGTCAGCGCGCCTATTCGATCGGCGGCTCTGCCGGGCTTCCGGACGACCCCGTGTCCGCGGCAAGTCGGCCGCTGCTCGGCTCGAGTGTCTCGACACAGCTCGCGCCCGGCTCGGTCGGGAGCAGCTACGGCGCGCTCAGCTCGAGCCAGCGCACGGCGACGCCGGCGACGGTGCGCGCGGCATCCAACGGAGGCTCGTCGGCGCAGCTGCTCGGCTCGTCGTACGCGTCGACCGACTCGAGCATGACGCCGCGTGCGTCGGTGCCGTACGGCGAAGGGAGGCGCTCGCCTCTGCGCGAGGCCATGCAGGCCAACGGCGACGACGACGACGAGAATGCCGCCACACTCAAGGCGTCCGAGCGACAGAGGCTGCAGGCGGAGCTCAAGCGCGCGGACGAGGCGGACAAGACGACGCCCACCAAGTCCACGGGCGCGATGCCGACGGGCGACACTGTGACGCCTCGCCCGAAAGCGCGCAACGGTGGGCAGCGGCAGTCGTCGTATGCCGGCTCGACGGCGTCGATGGATCTGAGCGACGGCTCTGGCTCGTCTTCTGGACGCGAGTACGATGCCAAGACGCGACTGGGAGTCGCACGACCAGGCAAGGGACGCAAGGCATCGACGTCGTCGGTCTCTTCGGTGTCGTCGCGCCACGGTCGGGCACGATCTGAGGAGACGCGCACAGCAAGCAAGTCGCCGTCGCCCGTGCACATGCGACGTCTGCGTCCGGCGCCGGCCGAGCGCACGGCTTCGGCGCGCAGCACGAGCCAGTACTCGACGGATCTGCCGGTGGTGTCGTTCAACGAGCTGCCGAACAAGGCGCAGTACCTCATTCTGAACGAGCTGATCCGCATCAACAGCTCACCGGCGACGGGCGTGGTGCTGACGGCGCTGCCGGCGCCCGAACCAGGCACGAGCCGCGACGAGCTCAAGTCGCTGCGCTACCTCGAGCAGCTCGAGAGCCTGTTTGGCGGCGGCCCGCCCGTGTTGGGCGTGCATGCCAAGACGCTGACCATGACCATGAGTCTGTAGTTTCGCCGCAGGTGGGGGAAGACGCATAGAACAAAGAAATGGATAGATCGCGAGGCTTGCATGGTCTGTGGTGGCGGTTGAAATGAGGCGGGGCTTGAGGGGCTTGGGAGTTGATGAAGTTTGGCGGGCGACGTTCTCAGGGGGTTTGGTGGGGTTTCATATGAAGTCTGCTCTCACCGAAGATGTGTACTTTCGCCTGGGGTGTTGGGGCTGGTTTGTTGTTTCACCACCACGACTTTTTTTGGTTCAGGATGCGTATGTTTCTGGTTTTGATTTTGGGGGTGTTGGTGGCTGCTGTCGTCGGGGAGGATGTTGCTCGGCCGCATATCGAGTTTCCCGCCGGTGCGGCAGGGGGTTTGGAGCTTGTTCAGAGCGAGTACAACCAGTTTGCCCCGCAGCACCACGGCGGAGACCATCCCGGCGGAGATAAGAAGCACCATCCGGGCGGAAAGAAGAAGCATCATCACGAGGAGAAGGAGGGCAAGAAGAAGTTGGCGCATTGGATGCATCGCTGGGGCTGGAATCCTTCGCGCCACCAGTTGGACAAGCTGTATTCGCTCGTTCAGCCTCACAAACATCACCGCAAGCATCGCCAGCAAGGTAGCGAGGGTCATCACGAGGGTCATCACCGCCAGGGCGAGGGAGAAGAGAAACACCATCAGCAAGTGGTTGAGAAGAAGCACCGCCACGAGGAGAAGGTTGAGAAGAAGAAGCTGCTGCATTGGCTGCATCGATTTGGCTGGAACCCCTCGCCCCATCAACTTGACAAGCTGCACTCACTCGGTCATTCCCATCGCAAGCAGCATCACGCACAGCCCGAGCATCACAGCGAGCACTCCAAGGACGCCCAATCGGGTCATCACTCGGGTCAACGATCTGGCGACCGCCCGCATCCGCAGCAGCATGGATCCCAAGAGTCTCAAACTGAACCACCGGCATGGAAGTCTCTAGGCCCCATTCCCGGATCCGAAGTCCACCTTCCTGCCCATCTTGGAATTCTTCCACCTGGCCTCTCCCGCCCACGCACATTTGGGAACGAGAACCCCTCACCTCCTCTCTCTTCTTCGTCATCTGTCTCGGCTGCCAATGCGCCGCTTCCCGCGCCTGGGCACGTTGCGACCTCGACCGCCACCAACCGTACGCTCCCCGCCCCTCCATCCATCGGCCAAGCGGTTCTCACGCAAACCCCATCACTCCAAGCCGTGCCGACGATGGGTAATGCTACGAGCGGGTCGCTTGGACCAAGCTCAACGCAACCCCCGCCTCCGCCGAGCGCCGGTTCGGGCGGGATGATTGCCGGGATCCCCGTGGTTGACGGTGCTGACGCCAAGATTCCCGCGCCCAGAGTGGTCAACTCGACCAGCGCTGCTTCGGCTGTGCATGCAGAGGGATGGAGCATTGTCGCAGCTGCTGCCATCCTCGCCATCGTAGCTTGATCTCTTTAGCTCTTCGTCGTCAACTGTCATTTGAAATTTGTTCGTGTTGAAGGGTATGGCGGTGTTCGGCGTGTTTTTTTATCGGACCCTTTTTTCTGAGAAAAGTGCGGCAAGGAAAGCTCGGACCACCACCATCTCTTCTTTACGTGGCACAACTTCGTGCGAGAGTCACGACGCATGCAGCCGTGGGGGTTGTGATCGAGCCCTCTTCCCACCTGCCGGACTTCATTTGCCCCCACCTTTCGCACTTGCCACTTTCACCGACCAACGGGGTTTTGACTTGTAACCACCACCTTGCTATCATGGACATGTCTTCCGCCTCGGCGGATGGTATGGCCTCTTGGAAGCCGTACCTGCACACCTCGCTCTTCTCCTCCTTCACCTCCGTCGACGAGCCGTTTCTCTTTCCCACCTTCCGCATCCGCAGCCTCGCCACATTTCTAGCCGCTGCACTCGTCACATTCATCCTCGCCCTCGCCGAACGATTCCTCACCCACATCTCTTCAACCCTATCTGCGACGCCCAGGACACGCATCTGGCTCGGTGCCGCAGTGTACTTTGCCGCGACGTTGATGCGGTACATCCTCATGATCGTCGCCATGGGCATGGACTGGTTCCTGCTTCTCAGCGCCGTCTCGGGTCTCACCATCGGAAACGCGCTGATCGAGTGGCACAAAAGCCCGACGAAAAGGAGGGTACACGAGGAACACGTCGAACTCCTCCCCAATGAGGACGGAGACGGTCACAAACATGATGATTAGGCGCGAGGTATAGAATTACAGCCGTATCAAAGTCGGTCCGGTGAGCGAGAGGGTGAGCGCGAAATGTAGCCTTCTTCCGAACGGGCTGTTGAGGCCATGCGGTCTGGAGAGCGCGATGGTGAGCGCGATATGTGGCCCCGTTCGGAGTGGGCGGGTGGGAGCATGCGATCCGGAGAGCGCGAGGGCGAGCGCGAGACGTAGCCTTGGCGTGCAGCTATGCGGTCCGGCGAGACGCTCGGCGAGGGCGAGATAAACCGTCTCCTCTTGGCCGCCTCATCGTCTTCCTCCTGCGACGTATACTCGGCCTCTTGTGCATCCGCTCCTCGGTGCTGATGCTGCTTCCTGGCGTGTGCAAGCCGGGCAGCTCTCTTTACGCGTTCGAGCTTCCACCTCCTGACATCTGCGTCGCTATCATCACTCGCATCGCTCTCCTGTCCTTCCACCGCACTCCTAAGCTTGGTCTCCAACCTGCTGATCCTGGGCGCCAATCCATCCCTCGCTTCGCAGACATCCCTGCGCGTCAGCCTGGGCAGGATGATGTCGCACACTCTCTCCTCGCGCAGCAGCATATCCACCACCTCGTCCATATGCACCACGCTATACGCCCCGCCTGCATCCCTCCACCTCAACTTGCTATAGTCCTCCAGCATCGGTTCGAGCCGCGCATAAACGTCGCTCGACGCAAACGTGAGCCGCACATAGAACGCCGCGAGCACGCGCAGGTACTTGAACTCCTTGGCTGCGAGGTAGGCGTCTACGATGGCTGGTTCGGGCTGGATCTGGAGGAGCTTCTGGAGGAGGCAGAGAAAGTGGGACGGACGTTGCAGGCCGGTGAGACCGCCGACGTGGTGCAGGTCCACGGCGAGCGGGAGGAGCGTGGCAGCCGAGAGCGCAAAGCAGTGCTCTTTCCAGAAGGGCGATTCGTAGATGCGTGCGCGCACCGGCTTTTCGACGAGGAACTGCGGATTGGTGCCGTGGATGCTGACCGCCCCACGGATCGTTGCGTTCGCCATGGATCCGGATTCCGTCTGCAGTCAGCCCGTCGGCGCTGAGGATGCTGGTGGTGTGGAGAGGCAAAGTCGTAGGTAGCGAGCCGTCGAAGAAGCCAGAAAGCGGATTCGCCTCCACCTCCCGGGATGATTTTTTCGCCCCAACAATGTCGAATCTTGATTCCCAACAATTGCTCAAAGAGGGCAGTTGGAGCTCAGCCCCAAACGGCCTTCTGAAAGGTGTTGGTCTCGAAATGCAACGCGCCCGCACGCCTTGCCTCGTCACCAACACTCGCTCCCATCGCTCGCTCGCCACAATGTCGTCCGGCTCCGCCTCCGCGTCGGATGCACGCCGCAAGGCCGAGATCGAGGCGAAGAAGGCCAAGCTTCAGGAGATCCGGCGGCAGCGCGAGGAACGTGCACAGCGTCTCAAGTCGTCCTCGGCCGCGCTCCCGGAAGCGTCTTCGTCGACTTCAGCCCGAAAGGACCTCGATGACCTCGTCAACTCGCTCATCTCGGCGCCCACATCCTCGCGCGGCTCACGCGCCTCGCTCGTAGGGCCCTCGAGCATCGACTATCCGCCCTCGCCCCGCCGCAGCCTGCTCGGAACGCGCGTGCCCAGCACCGCCGACCCAGCCTCGTCCGACTTTGGCAGCGAGTCCGAGATCCCCCCCTCCACACCCGGGGCTGGCCAAGCCGCACCCGCCGCTTCCGCGCTCGGTGATGTGGGGCCTCGCGCGGCACCCGAGCTGATCGACGTCGAGACGGAGCTGTACGAGCTGCCGCAACGACAACGTGTCTTCTACACCAAGGAAGTGCAGACCGCCACGCTGGGCGACTCTTCCGACGACGACCATCACGGACCCTCTGGGGGTGTCGGTGCAGAGGCACGCACGCGCGAGACCGAGCAGACGATCCGCGCGCAGATCCTCGCCGAGCACGCCGCCGAGCTCGCCGCGCGCCAAGAGGAAGCGCGGCTGGAGCGCGAACTCGCCCAGCAGCTGCGCGAGCTCACCGACGACGAGCGGCTCGCCGTCTACGCCGCACACGACTTTGGCGAGTTCGTCGAGCGCTCCACCAAGATCGTCGAGCGCGCCCTCACCGACACGTACGACGTGCTGCGCGACTACCGCCTTGCCGACGACGACCTGCTCGACAGCACCGCCGGCTCGCAGCTGCGTCTCGTCCGCACGTTCGGCGCGGCGGATAAGATGTTCGCAGGGCGAAGTATCACGGCGATCGACTGGAGCGCCAAGTTCCCCGAGCTGTGTGCGGTCGCGTACAGCCGCACCGAGCACGAAGAGTCGCCCGACGGACTCGTGGCCGTGTGGAACATGCACCTTGCCGACCGGCCCGAGTTTGTCTTTCACGCACAGACCGATGTGCTCAGTGTATGCTTCTCGCCGTTTCACGCCACGCTCGTCGTTGGCGGGACGTACAGCGGCCAGATCCTCGTGTGGGACACGCGGGCACGCTCGCTGCCCGTGCTCAAGACGCCTCTCTCGGCCGCGGGGCACACGCACCCCGTGTATGGGCTGCGCATCATCGGCAGCGCCAACGCGCACCACCTCGTCTCGGCGTCTACCGACGGCACGGTCTGCTGGTGGATGCTCGACATGCTCGCGCGCCCACAGGAAACGCTCGAGCTGGTCAACACCGCACACGCCAAAACCGACGAAGTTGCCGTCACCGCACTCGGGCTGGGCGAGCAGGACACGACGTCGTTCCTGGTGGGTTCTGAAGACGGCGCGATCTATGCGGGGAATCGGTACGACCGGGCAGGACTCAAGGCGGGGTTGAATGCGGCCGAGGTGTACCGGGCGCACGCGGCACCGGTGACGTCGATCCACTGCCACCCGCTCACGGGCGCCGTGGACTTTTCCGACCTCTTCCTCACCGCCTCCATGGACTGGACCGCGCGGCTGTGGCGTCAGACGCCTACTGGTGGCGTGCCTATTCGGAGCTTCGAAGAGTCGAACGACTACGTGTACGATGTGCGCTGGTCGCCCACGCATCCTTGCGTCTTTGCGCACGTCGATGGTGCGGGCAAACTGGATGTGTTTGACCTCAACACCGATGTCGAGCGACCGGTTGCCAGTGCCACCCCGGGCAAGCGCGCACTGAACCGACTCGCGTGGTCGCGCACCGGTCGAAACCTTGCCACTGCTGGCGCCGAGGGCGTGGTGTACATCTACGAAGTTGCTGATACGCTCGCCACTGCGACCGACGACGATGTACACAGTTTCCAGCGCGTCCTTGCGCGTCTGCTCTCGTCGTAACCACACACACACACTCTGCTTTCTACCTGGATTGCTTCTGAGCTAGGGGGGGTTTTAGGGGAGGACCTGGGCGCCGTCGGTGGTGACACTGAGGAACTTGGCATCGCACTTTTCGATCCCGTTCTTCCTGAACGTCTCCACAATCTCCTCTGCAATCCTTTCCTCGTTCTCCGTCGCAAGCGCCAAAATCGTCGGGCCCGCACCGGACAGACAGATGCCCAACAATCCGGGGTGCGTCTTGGGCGTCACACTCGCCAGTACATCTGGCAAGCCGGGAATCAAGTGTTTGCGGTAGGGTTGGTGCACTCGATCCTGCATGGCCTGATAGATCAGCTCCGCATCGGGCGGCGACCTCGTAAGCGCGGTTGTAAGCACTGCCAGCCTTTGGAGGTTAAAGATCATATCCGCCTTGGAGTACGTAGTGGGCAACACGGCGCGTGCCTTTGCCGTGCTGACCTGAAAGTCCGGGATGATCGCAATGACTTTGATCTCCTTGGCCCAGTCGAAGCGGATATAGTGTCCGATGCCGTGTGGAGGCTGTGGCGGGTTCTTACCCCACTCTACCGACGCATCGCTTGGGTACTCTGGAATCACCTCGGACAGCGGAACGTCCCTCCTCTCCTCTTCTTCGGGCGATAGATCCAGCAAATACGACCCCACAAATCCGCCAATCAAAGCGGCAGTGACGTTGTCCGGATGCCTCTCGATCATGAGTGCGTGGTCGAGCAGTCGATCCTTGCTAAGCCCCAACTGACCCAGCTCGTTACCGAGCAACAGACCTGCTACCACCGCTGCACCGGACGATCCCAACCCGCGGCCAAAGGGCACTTCATTGTGCACCTTGATCTCCACGCCCGCGGGGAAGCCAGAGATGCCGTTGGAACGCAACACGTACAGCGCCGTGCGTGTGGTCAGGTTCTGGTACGGATCCAGCGGCGCTTCTTCCGCCCCGAGTCCCGTATACGCCAGCGTAGGCGCTGCGTTGGTGGCCGACGAGACGCTGACCGAAAGCGTAAGGTAGAGCGAAAGCGACAGTCCGACCACATCGAACCCAGGCCCGATGTTGGACGACGTGCACGGCACGCGGATCGTAAAACTTCGCGACATCTTGAGAGTAGCGATGGTGGTGGTGGTGGTGGTGGATTGGAAGAACTCGCCCGTGCATACATTTGGCTCCAAATGACGTTGGCGG
>NW_014638997.1:252127-271732 GCF_000747765.1 Moesziomyces antarcticus
ACCCTCACCCTCATACTCGCCCTCGCCCTCTCCGCATCTGCGCATCTAACGAATCTATATTGCTTCTACAACGACGACTTGGCCTTGAACTTGGACCACGCAGCATCGAGACGATCCAGATGGTGTTGGACCTGCTTGACCGCCACCTTCCTCGCCTGCCTGGTCGTATCGCTATTCACACCCACCGAATCCAGCGCGAGCAACTGTCTCAACAACAGTTCCGACACCCTCCTATGCGTCTCCTCCACACCTTCCGCCTCTCCCTTTTCCACCTTGGCCTCTACCTCTTCCACTTCGGGAAAGAGTAGTTTGGCGGAGTCGAGGGCTTCGGTGATGCGGTTCATGAGGCCTTGCTCGCTGGTATCCTGTTCCTTGGCCTTCTTCTCGCGTGCTTTTTGCTCGCCCACTGAGAGCTGCGAGGTCTTTGCGCCGGGACGATCACCTTCCCTGCTTCCGACGAGGCCGATGCGCGAGCCTTCGACGAGTCCGTAGGCGGTAAGAGGCAGACGGTCGTCGCGCAGGATGAGACCACGGTGGATGAGCTTGATCTTTTCATAGGGGAGCGCTGTGATCGACGCGATCTCTTGACGCAAGTGACCCAGCGTCACGGGTTCGCTCGTGCGGGGAAGCACGATTTGGAGACGTTCGCGGCCCCAGATCACTTCGATGCGACGGATGACGTCCGAAGAGCCAGGGGCAGAGTTGCCTGCAGCGAACCGATTCCACTGCGTAGAGAACCACGACATCGTCGTACCTAGCTCCAAATGTACAGCGAGAAGGAAAGAGAGATCGTTGCGTTGCCCTCTTGTGAGCCTGTTGTTGTCGTGCGTAGTGGCGATGTAGTGTAGGCAGAGAAGATGGAGGTGGAAGCAAAGCTGAGCATCCGCCGGCCTTTTCCTCCACTTTTCTCCTCAACCGCTCCGCACGCACGCACGTCCCGCAACGTGATCACCGCTCAAACCCAATCTAACACTATTACACTTGCGCCTCACCATCCTCTCTCGATTGATCTGGGCCTAGTGTACAATGGAATGGCATTTGCATGCGCAGCTAGATCTGGCCCTTGATCTGCACCACCCAAAGACCACTCGTCAGCTTTTCTCTCATCCCAGACACTACTCATCAGGGTTGGGGGGGGGGGGGGGGTAAACTTACGTCGACTTTGCGGAACTTGACAATGGCATCGGCCAGCGGTTGCATGGCGGCCTTTGCGTCCCACTGTCGCTTGTCCAAGGGCACTGCCGGCCTCGCCTTTTTCTTCCTACCCGCAGGTGCGAGGGCAGCGATTTCTGCCGGGGTAGGCTCGATGTAGACGGCCGCATTGTTGGCGGCGAGAAAGGCGTCTGCTTCCACCACGTCCTGGAACGCCAGTTCGTCCGCGATGAACGAAAGCGCCACTCCGGGTCGATAACTATCCCCCTTATATCAGTACGACTTGTCAAAAAGAGGAAGAAGGGCGGGGGGGCTTACCATTTGGACATGACGAGGAGCGCATTGATGCGTTCGCGCTCCACAAAGTGGTCCATCACATAGGCATTCATGTTGGGCGCATCCGCATACAGCTTGAAAAACGCATGGTAGTTGCCCGTTACCAGCGCCTTGCGTACATCCAGTGCATGCTTCACCGCCACCTCCTCCTTGTGCTCCTCTGTCAACTCGGCCATCACCGCATTCACATCTACCATCCCCCCCCCCCCCCTATGTCAGCATTATCTTTGCGAAAGTGTTGTGGGGGTTGGGGGTATGCTTACCTCTTCGATTCTTGGTGTGGAGGAGGTACAGAATGCGATACGCCAAAAACTCCATGGCGCTACCCCGGATGCCGTGGGCATAGAGACCGCGAAGTTGGGATTGGCACTGGTTGTACTCGCCCAGATCGGCCATTTCGAGCGCAATGCGCGCATGGATCTCGTACACCTTGACGGTAAACTCGTTCTTGATGCGCTGCACCGTCAGATCCTGCCGCACCGACTTGAACTGGTCGCAAATGTAGCCGTAGTTGTTCTCGGTGCGCCATTTTTTCTTGAGCAGCTCGAGCGTCTGCACGAGCGTCGAGAGCGGCCTCACCGTCTTTGGATCCGGCGCCGACGTTAATCGCAGGTACGACTTTTCGAGCTTGGTGCTTGTGCCGACCACCGTATGCTCGTCCCAATCAATCACGTTGGGATCGGCCACATCCACATCCACCCCATGCTTGGCGAATCCATTCTGCGACGAGCCGAATCGCGAAGCCAAGCTGGTCGACTCCAGATTCGCTTCATTCTCCTCGTGCTGAAACTGCGCCTGTTCGCGTTCGAATCGTCTGGCGCGCTTCTCCTTGCGTGCCTGCTCGTCTGGATCCGCCAGTGCAGCTGGCGTGGATGGCGGTGCCACCCTCTTCTTGAGCGACTTTTTCGGCACCGATGACGGACCAGCCAGAGACTTGAGCGATGCATTCGCCCAGTCGGTCGTGTGGATCGTCCCGTTCTGGAACGAGTCAAAGATGAGCGCACGCAGCTCGTCCGACACCGCCTTGCGGTTGGCATCGTTGCACGCCGCAAATGCGCGGTTGGCAAAGTCCTTGAGCGACTGCGGCCACTCGGTCTGCGACGACATGGCAGATGCGGGATGCGTGAGATTTTTACGAGCTCCGCATGGCTCGAGCGCTAAACCCTTCCGTCGCGGGCGCAGGGATGGAAAGATGGTGGGAGCAGAGCAACAAGTGGAGCCCGATGCGCCGAGCCCTTGAAAAGGCAGTATTGATATATGTTAGGACGTACAATCTCTCACAGAGCTGAATTTCGAAAAAAACGTTCTTCCAAGCCGACGGACGCATGCTCGAGCCAACAAAACGCCGGCGACGCGCGGGTCGAATGCCGAGCCGATGCGTCAAGAGCCGCTCAGTATATTGCATTCGGGATCTCTGTCTGCATCGGGGCGTATTGTGGGGATGTGAGCCGATGTGATGCGAGGGCAAAGCATCTCCATCATGGATTGTTTGGGGGGTGAATGTGACTTGTGAGCAGCAGCAGCAGCAGCAGTGAGTGTTGGGCGCTCGGATGTTGCGATCGATGCACGTCGACTGCATGAAATAGCGTGAGAGAGCAGCAGCAGCAGCGAGAAAAGCTCAGACCAACACCTCCTTTTCGAGGAAAAGCGCCGGAAATGCCAATTCAAACACGCACGCGCTTCGCCCTTTTTCGCCCTTTTTTTTGGCCCGGAATCAACAGTCAGCGGCAGCGGCTCAGCACTCTCTCTCTCGACTGCACTCGGAGGTCCCCACCCTCAGCGAGCAGCCCCACGCACGGCTCAACACGCGAAGAGCAGCCAAAGAGCAGCCAGAGAGCAGCGCCATCGACCTCCTCCTCCTCCTTCCTCCTCGTCTTTGCTTCTCTCCATCCTGCACGCCACGCTACCCATTCACTGATACCCCCAGGCGTCTCGCACTCTCACTCTTCGCAAGCATCACCAGCGCATGTCTCGCTCACGTCTTTAACCGCCGCCGCCGCCGCCGCCGCCATGTCGGATCAGCTTCGATCCAACACCGAGCAGCAGCAGCGCCGCACACGTCTCAGCTCCATGTACGAATCGGGCGCCTCCAACTCGGGCCAGCTCGCCCAGCTCGCCCAGCCGCCAACTCGGTCTCGACTCAACTCCACCACCGGCGCACTCGCATCACAACCACCTTCCAACACCGCACGCGCACGCACAATGTCCTCCGCCTCCCGCTCCTCCAACCTCGTCCAGCCGGAATCGACGCGCGATCGCTCTTATGCCACTCTCGGCTCCAGAAATCAACAGCCGCTCTCCGCATCTTCCTCAACGTCCAGACGCACCTCCTGGACCCCACACAAGCTCACCCAAGCTGGCACACCCTCGCTCGCCGATTTCGACCCCAACCACGCCCTTGCTGCAGCATCCTCGGCATCGCGTCCAGCCACAGGCTCGCGCATCCCTTCGTTCGGCCGCTCCACCTCCTCGCACCCTCGTCTCGGCGACAGTCTGCTCGCTCAAAGAAAGACGAGCGACTCCAACTCGCGCTCCCACGCCTTGGCCTCATCGGCTTCCAGCTCCTCCCTCACCTTCCCCGCCAGATCTGACTCGCTCAACACATCCATCTCCAGCCTCCAATCCCTCTCCCGATCTACCAGCGGCTCCATGGGTCCACCACCTTCCACCTCCCACTCGGCCCTCCTCAACCCACGCAAGCCATCCGATTCCACCCTCTCCACCAGCCGCACACTACCGCGCATCTCTCCCTCCCTTCCACACTTTGGCAACAGCTTCGGCTCCGCCCTCTTTGACGACGCAACCAACGAGCTTCCCACCACCGCCGAACTAGACGAATCCGACACGGATACGCGCACTCCGCTGGCCACCTCCGCTCCCTTTGCCGCTGCCCCGACTTCCAGCGCCAGACCTCACAACCTCCATCTCGGCCTTCGCGAATCCCCCAGCCTCTCGTCACGATTCTCCAACTTTTCCAGCGCCATCGCCACACCGGAAGCGTCCGACGATCCGTCAAAGATGCTCGGCAGGATCGTCAGCGGCGCATCCTTGCCATCACGATCCGCACGCTCCGATCACGCAGCCGGCCTAGGCATCGGCCTCCCCGACCTCGCCTCCCAAAACAGCTCCAAGCACGCCGCCGCCATCGCCCTACACACCCCGGACAAGCTGGGCGACCAGCGCCGCACTCCCAGCGGCACCCCTCGCGTCTACGACCGCGCAGGCCAGATCGGCATCGGCGAGCTCGCCACCCCGCGCTGGAACTTTCCCTCCACCGCTCTACCCGAGTGGAAGTCCAGCAACAACAACGCCACTCCGCTCTCGGCCTCCAAGCACATCCAGCGTCGCAACGTCAGCAGCGCCATGACCGACGACGGCACCGCTCCCGAATCCATCAGCACATCCGTGCCCAACAGCCACGATTCAACGCTCCTCCGTCAGTCGGACTCCCAATCTTCCACCGACTCGCAGCCAACATCGCGCAGAGCAGACGCCGCACGCCACTCGCGATCCATCTCCTACTCGTCCATCACCAGCTTGCATCGCACCGCGCTCCGCGATCCCAACGAGCTCCTCTCCACCCTCCCCATCAGCCCATCCGTGCCAGGCAGACACATGGCGCTCGGCGGCAGCGCCTCGCTCCACTCCCTCACACGCGCATATCCGGACAACAAGCAGTCCGACTTTATCGCACAGCTCGACAACGTCGCGGCCTCCATCGCAGCGCCTCCAGACAGCCCCTCCTTCTCCATCAGCGCACGCACAGAGTCCGACTACAGCATCCTCCACACCGACACGGCAGACGTCTCGGCAACGCCCTCCAACGCCTCGGCTTCTCGCGCCGACGCCGCCATCCCGTCCCAAGAGCGCTCCCCGGCCATCGGCGACCTTTCCTGGGCCGCAGGCGAGACCGGACCCTTTGGCTCCGACGCAGCAGCTCTCGGCATCCACGCCGCCTCGGCCTCCAAGTCCATGAACTTTGGCGACGCCAACTTTGCCAACGACATCGGCGACGACGAGTGGCGCCAGAGCTTCGATCTCAACGCTGCCATCACCGACCTCCTCAACGATCACGACGAGCTCCACCGCCGCCGTCAGCTGCGCGATCGCGCAGCGTCCGACGCTTCCGAATTGGCCGCCTCCTCGGCCGCAGCCAAGTCCTCCTCGCGCCAACGCTCCGACTCTCTGCGTCATCCCGACGAGTCGCTCGACCGTGCTCGCGTGCCCTCCGCGTCCTCTCGCACTCCCGCCACCCCGTCCACCACCGCCACCACAACGCGCAGGGAGCGTCTCGCCAGCAACAGCGCCGCTTCCAGCGCCAACACAAGCGCATCGGCCGCCGGCCCGGGCACGCCCCGCCTCTCGCGAAACAGCGCGTCGCTGCGTGCCAAGCGCGCCTCCTCGGCCAGCATCGGCCAGTCGCTCCTCCGAGGCTCCATCCCCTTCGGCCATGCAGACGAATTCGAAAGCCGCCTCCACTCGCGTGAGGACGCTGCCGCCGATGCGTTGCGCAAGCTCGACGGTCTCGGCTCCACTCCTCGCGCCAGCCGCGACGGCAAGTCCGATGCAAAGAGTCCTCGCACCAGCCGTGTCCTGTCGCGGCCCAACAGCGCCGGTCGAAGCAGCCGCACCTCGTCTCCCGCTTCCAGAAGCAGACGCTCCAGCAACTACGACGCATCGTCGCGCTCCGTCGACAGGAGCAGGGTGTCGGACGACACGTCCGCCAGAAACAGCCTGCGCGCCTCCAAGTTGGGCACTCGCGTGCGCACCGCCGACGACGCAGCTGGCAACGGCGCCAGCGCAGTCAACCCGAGCCCTCTCAACGACTCGGCTCGCTCGTCGATCTATTCCAGCCCACGTCTGCGTCGGTCTCAGCTCCCACCGCTACCGCAGAACGACATCACCGGCGGCTCCCGTCGAACCTCGGCCGTCCACAGCACCAGCACCTCCAAAGACCTGTCCGCTTCCGGCAGCCCGCTGGTTGGGAACCCTGCTATCGTGCGCACCGTCTCTCGCTCCAAGCGCATGAGTGGCAACAGCGATGCCTCGGGACTCGCCTCGGATAGCGGCCGACATGATGTCGCTGCCGGTGCCCACGACGAGGCCGACACATCCAGGCATGCTGCCATCCCACCCGTGCCACCGCTGCCCAAGGTCTGGGAAGGCTCGCGCTCCACCTCGCTCGCCTCGGACATGTTCCGCGCCGGCTCGGCAAAGAGTCCCAGCATCACGGCCAGCCACAGCTTCGTGTCCACCACCAGCGGCGGCGATCACAGCGAAAAGGTCCTCACGCCCAAATCGCCGCTCAGTCCGCGCATCCAGGAGCTCGCCGAGGTGGCCGCCCTCGCCGTTCGCCAGCCGAGCCTGGGCAGGCTCAGCGACGCCGCTTCGCGCGGCTCGTCGGCCCAGGACGTGTCGATGCAGTGCACCATCGTCGAGCCGGTCGAGGAGATGATCGCCTCGCCGGTGGCCGAGGTGCGCTCGGACGATACCGCCTCCGATGGCCTCGCCGCCTCGGCGTCGCTCGCTCCCGCCTCGAGTCTGCCGTCCAAGTCGGGCTCGCTGCGCCGAGCTAGCGTTGCTTCACTCGGTCGACTCATCCGACAGAAGGACAAGGACGTCGAGCAGCCGCTCTCCAGCGCCGACTCCCAGACGCTCACCGCCTCTACAGAGTCGTCTGGCACCAGCCCAAAGACGAGACGCACGCCGTCGTTCTTCCAGCGCACGCCCAAGTCGAGCGATCCTCCGCAGTCGGCCGACTCGGCCAGCCAAGACAGCGGACGCCTGTCGCGCAAGTCCATCCTGGGCATCGCCGGCGGTCTGTTGAGTCGCTCGGGCTCTCGACGCATCGCTCAGCCTAGCGCTGCTGCTGCCGACAAGGCGTCTTTGCAGTCGGAGCCGACCGAAACGCGCTCGTCCGCTGGCGAGCAAGTCTCGCCGGCGCGCAGGCGCGGAGCCTCGGCGAGCACCGCCGGTGACGCAGAGAAAAGTGTTGCGATCGAGCCTCGAAGCGCAGCAAAGCCTTCCGAGCACCAGCCCAGGCTGCATGCCGCCACCATCTCGCACACCCCCTCGCGCTCGGCAAGGACGATCGGCACTCCTGCCGTTGCGGCTTCCAGCCCGAGTGTGGGTAGCCGCACAGCTTCTCCGTCCAAGTCTGCATCGCTCTCCAGCCGTATCCCGCGCGTTGCTACGATGAAGGCGATCCCGCGTGCTTCGACCTCCGGCACCTCGACGACCACCGACGGCAGCGGAAGTGTGATCCGGGCGGCTGCAGCCGCGTCGTCATCCATCCCCACGAGCAAGTCGCACCATCCTTCGCTGGCGGCCAGCCTGGGCATGGTGGCTGCCCAGCCTTTGGACGACGACGAGACCAGGTCCGTCTCGGGCTCAGACACCACCGTCGGCACGGCCAAGCACAGCCAGGCTTCGTCGAAGCTCGCGCCGTCTCCCGGGGTCGCGCACGTGTCGAGCAGCCTTGTGCCCATCCTCAATGCCTATGCGGCGGCCAAGACGCCAGCAGAGCTCGAGGGCGTCCTGCGACGTGCGCGCATCGCCGCCTATTCGTCCAACCTCACGCCGAGTGACCGCGAGGTGCTCAACGGCCTCGCGGCCCGCCATGACCGCCGGAAAGCCGAGTCTAAAGCGTCTGCCAGTCCAGCACCTGCTGCTGCCAGCAACGGCAAAGCGGAGACATCGGCAGCCGGTGGTGCGGACAAGGCCTCCATACGTCCCGCCAAGTCGAGCACCTCTGGTCATGCTGGCAGCGGCTCTGCGCCGGGCGACGCAAAGAATGATTTGGCTGCACAGAGCCAGCCTTCCGTTGCAGCTGCGCGCTCCTCTGTCTCGACCGAGGCAGCGGAAGCGGCTGGCGGTGCTGCGGCGAGCAAGGAGGTGGGAAGCGTGTCTGTGCCGGTGCGCAGGACGCGCGCGTCGCTGAGCACGGCGGCATCGACCACGCGCATCTCCAAGACGAGCACCGTGCAGGCATCCGCGAGCGAGCGGCTGGCCAAGAGCAACGTCAGCACGGCGCTGGCGCGACGCAGTCCCGCGTCGTCCGACACGGCGGCGTCGGTGAGCTCGATGCGCGCGACGCCGAGCCAGGACGAAGAGGAGCGGCTGGGCGATCGCGAGATGGAAGACTACATCCGGCGTCAGCAGGCGCGCAAGCTGGCGGCAGGCGTGCCGCAGGCGGATCTGGACAAGATGCTCGAGTTCCCCGAGCCGGTGGCGCCGAGCCGGATGCTGTCGGCGCGGCAGGCAGAGGTGATGTACGGCAACAAGATGTCCGACTTTGAGGCGCAGGAGATCTTCAACTACACCGAGATCTACTACTGCGGCCAGAACGCCAAGCGCAAACACATGGCGAGCGTGGACAAGCCCGACCAGAACCACGGCTTTGACGACGAGCGCGGCGACTACAACGTGGTGAGCCGCGACCACCTTGCGTTCCGCTACGAGATTGTGGACCTGCTCGGGCGCGGCTCGTTCGGACAGGTGCTGCAGTGCCTCGACCACAAGACGGGCAAGACGGTGGCGATCAAGCTCATCCGCAACAAGAAGCGCTTCCACCACCAGGCGCTGGTGGAGGTGCGCATCCTGGAGAACCTCACCAAGTGGGATCCGGACGAGCGCTACAACGTGATCAAGATGACCGAGTCGTTCTTGTTCCGCAACCACCTGTGCATCGCCACGGAGCTGCTGAGCATCAACCTGTACGAGCTCATCAAGGCGAACCAGTTTGCCGGCTTCACGACCAATCTGATCCGGCGCTTTACGTCGCAGGTGCTGCAGTCGCTGTCGCTCATGAAGCACCACCGCATCGTGCACTGCGATCTCAAGCCGGAGAACATCCTGCTGTGCCATCCGCGCCGCAGCGGCATCAAGGTGATCGACTTTGGCTCGAGCTGTTTCGAGAACGAAAAGGTGTACACGTACATCCAGAGCCGCTTCTACCGTTCGCCCGAGGTGATCCTGGGCATGAGCTACCACACTGCGATCGACATTTGGAGTTTGGGATGCATCATCGCCGAGCTCTATACGGGCTATCCGCTGTTTCCGGGCGAGAACGAGCAGGAGCAGCTGGCGTGCATCATGGAGATCCTCGGTGTGCCCGAGCGGTATTTGGTGGAGCGCAGTTCGCGCAAGAAGCTGTTCTTTGACAGCACGGGGCAGCCGAGGCCCGTGGTGAATTCCAAGGGCAAGCGGAGGAGGCCGGCGAGCAAGACGCTCGCGCAGGCGCTCAAGAGCGACGACGAGCTGTTTGTCGACTTTATCGCAAAGTGTCTGATTTGGGATCCGGAGCGCAGGCTCAAGCCGGATGCGGCCATGCGCCATGCGTGGATCCAGCAGGCGCGCCGACGAGCCGAAACGGCGGGAGGCGGTGTCAGCGATGCCGCCTCCACGAATCGATCGGCGGTGGTGGCGGGGGGACAGGGTGGGCTGCCACGCAAGACCACGAGTGCATCGACGACGCGGCTGGCGGCGGGTACGACGGCGACGCCGCGCAGCAAGACGGTGGGCACGCGCGTCGCCACCACCGCCACCGCCCCGGCATACGTCGCGAGTCCGAGGCGAAGCACCGCGGCTGGCTCCGCGCTGGCGACGACGCACAATACGCCGCTGCGCGTGCCCAAGGCGTAGAGAACCCCGCAATGTCAGCATTCTTTGCACTGTGCGATCGGTGTGTCTAGGCGCCACGACAGCAATGGCCGCCGAGTGGGATTGCAATGTGCATTTTGTTTGCGGCGAGGCAAGTGGGTAGGCATCAGGACACGCAATGGCGACTATGATTGCAGTACGCTGTCGGGGAGTGTGTGGGCTTGGTGTGCGTGCAACATACGCCGCTGCGGGTTGCCAAGGCGTCAACGTCGGCAACGGCAGCATTGCGATCGGAGTGTGTAGGCGTGAACCCGCGCAATGGCAGCATTGTACAATCGCATCGCTGCCGAGTGTGCAGATACTTCGCGAGGGCTTATTTTGGATCTGGAGTGCATGGGGTTGCGGTATCATCGTGGATCCAGCGCAGGGGAGGCTGAGGGAGTCGAAACCTGCCACCTGCTTTCATCTCGATTCTTGAGTGGTGTTTTGCAGACTTAGGTTTCGGGTGAGGTTGTGTACAGTGATCGCGTTGTTGACAAAGGCAAGGTCGTGGCTGATTTCTACCGAGGGCCGCCGGGGGGATCTTGATGGTGCAGGGCAAGTTCTTCAGTCTCAGCTGGCACCACCATCATCACCGACACCGGCACGATTCACATCGCCTGCATTGTCGCCATCGACATTACCACGCATACTCCTGGAGAAACCAAGCTGATTTTCGCCGCCGGCTGTTAGCATAACCCACTCTTGGGTCGATCAGCTAACTCACTTGCCAAATGCATCAGCATCAATTGGCGTGCCTTCACCAAGACCAGTATGCGACACCAACCTTGTACCTCAACGACAAGCGTGTAGGTTTTGCCGCGCGTTGCGGTGCTCAACTTCTTCCGTTCAGCCCAGCCGACAAGCAACACGTTTCCCCTTGTAGCTTTGCCGCATAACCATGAGCTCACCTATCCAGCGGCAGACTAGCGCGCCATCCTCCCATCGCCCTGACACAGCCGAGTCAGCAGCTCGTCGAAGCTCTCCGGCCCCCCTCCTCCCCATCCGTCTGTGCCCGCTTCGCTTGCAGCCGACGATTTTCCTCCCGACCCCCGCTGTAGGCACAACTTGGAGCGAGAACGTCGCATGTCTTATTGCGTGCAGCAATTCTACCGTGCGAAGCTGAAACTGAAGCAAGCTTGAAGCTGCGCAGAGGGCTCGGATAGCCAACACCGTCATCTCCACAATGCACATCGAGTCGAGACCGGCGAGGTTCGGACTATACCTCTTGATTTGGGGGCTCAAGTTTGCGGCGACGCAACAACATACCCCCCCCCCCCCCCCCCGGCCCCGGGGCGGTGGCCATGCCTCTCGTGAGTGCCAAGTCAAGATGTGCGTTCTAACCACACGGGTGATCTCCACGCCGCACGCTCCCCCTTTCCGCGCGCCACCAACAAGCCGTCTCGCTTGTCATTTGTCGAAGCGGTGGACGCTCTACAGCATGACTCTGACCGTGGCCGTTGCAAGCCGGCCAAATGGGCAGGTTGAATTCGAATCGCTCTCGTCCACAAGATGCGCGAGTGAAGAAAACAAGACAGCCATCAAAGCGTGACGCACGATCGAGTATGGACGGACACGCATCGGACGAGCACACCAGACGGATGGTCGTCTGCACTCCTCGGCCAACACTGTGCGACCAGGCAGTCAACGCAACCCCACGCCCAGAGCCACGCCTAACCGTCTTGCTCAATCGTAGCCACAACACACACACACATCCCAACTTGCGAGCCATAAGCGGTGTTGATCATTGCAAACCACTACAGATACGCCGACTGACCCCTCCTAGCCAACTCGACCACCTTCCATCCACCGGTCACCTCGTTATCCAGCCCCTCCTCTTCCCTCGTCAGCACAAGCGCATACCTGCACAGGTCCGGCTGCTTATCATTCCCCGCCTTGACCTCTCCGCTCTTCGGATCCGTAAAGAACATCAGCTCCTGCGTGGTAAAGCTGACCACCAGCACCGGCACGTTGTTATCCAACACCTTGGCCTGGATGATCTCCACCTGCTTCAAATCCAACAACCTTCCCTCGGGAATCCACCCCTTCTGCAGGTACGGATCCACCGTAGCCATCAACAGGTTGTACGTCGCCTCGCCACACCACTGTCGCAACAGATGCCTCGCCGCCCCGTGGTAGGCGTCGATCAGCTCGGGCACAACGTACTCCCTCAACTCGCGCTGGAAGTTCTCCAGCGTGAACGACGGATCGTGCATCTTCATGTGCCTCGTGACGCGCGCAAAGTCGTTCTCGTCGAACAGCGAGCCGAACCAATCGGTCACGCCGCGGAAACGCTCAATCACGGGGTTCTCCGACTCGTGGTACGCCTCTTGCATCTCGCCGAGCCGGCGGAAGAGCGGGTTGGACGATTTGAACGACGCCCACGCCTGCTTGTACGCCGGCTCGGGTCGCAGCACCAGCGCCTGGCCTGCCGACGCATTCTCGGTCACCGCACGCACGCGCACCGCATAGCCCGCCGGCTTCTTGGCAGGCTTGCTGCGTCCGGAGGCTGGATCGGCAGCAGGCGCCGATGTGGACGCCGATTCGGACGCACCGCTGGATGGCTCGGGCTTCGCATCCTCCTGCTTGGGCTGCTCTTGTTGCTGCTGCGGCTTAGCTTCGGCCTCGGCCTCTGCGGCCGCCTCCGCCTCAGCTGCTGCAATATCAGCCTCCTCCTTGGCGGCGTAGCTCTTGAGCACCTCGTCCGCCGCCTCCTTGGAGTCGACATCCTTGGAGGGCATCGGTCTTCCGATCTTGCGCAGTCGGGCCTCGCGCTTGATCCTGCGCACCTCGGCGGCGTCCTTGTCCTTGTCCACATAGATGCGGAGCGCGCTTCCGCCGTCGTCAAACGCCTCGGTAAGCGTATCGCTGAGCTGCTTGTACGCCTCAGTATTGCGGATGGGGGCGGTAGAGTCTTCGAGCTGACGCGCCAGGCGGCTCGAGATCGCACCGAGGCCTTTGACCAGCTCGCTCTCCTCCATCTGCTTGAGCGTGGCACCCACCGCATCGCCCACCTGGCCACCGGACTTGCGCAGCGCGTCGGCAGCCGCTTGGAGCCGCGGGTTCTCCTTGATGGACGTGATGATGCGCGCGCGCTCGTAGGCGTCGCGCATCTTCTTCATCGTCTCGCTGTCCTGCATCTTGCCCACGTCGCCCGAGAGCTGGCGCATGTTTTCTTGCAGTTCTTGGTTCTTGCGCAGCTCCGCCTTGAGCGTGTCGACGAACACGGCGAACGGCGACTTGGGCGCATCGTACGCAGTGCGCGACGTGTGGAAGCTGCGCCCGAGAGAAGCGGTGGCGATGGGGAACGCGCGCGAAGAAGGCAGCGAGGCAGAGACCGCACGACGAGGCGCAATGACTGCACTGGTGGAGCGTGACGACAGCCACACGCGCACTGCGGCCGTATCGGCTGCGAGCGACCTAGCTGCACGAACCATCGCGTGTGTGTGTGTGTGTGTATTGGGGATGTGTGATGGGGTATACACCGCAATTGTAAGCTTGGTGTGGTGGCGGTTGGGAGGAAGAAAGGGTCTCTCTCGCTCTCTCTCACTCTTCGGACGCCGCCAATCACAGCCGCTCTTCCACTTCCCAGTCTCGACTCTGAGAGTGTGGAGGCGAGCGGTGACACCCGGCTCAGTCGCCGTTGCGCTTTCTTTGAAATTAGGCGCCTCAGCCTGGCGCTTTCTTCCAAAATTGCGAGATTTTTCCCTTTTTTGCTACGGCCTCGCCCCGTTCCGCTTTGGCCTTCTTACCGGTTCTTCTCAAAAAACTCACCCGCCTCCGAACGCAGCCGATCACGAAAATTTCCCCACCGGCCACGCCGATGCTTGTTGACCCCATCCGATCTCACACGATCCATCTCGAGCCACCGTGCTAGCTGCGGTGCCCCCTTCGACATACAGCCCCTTGGCAAGCCCTGCGAGCAGATGGAGTCGGAAAACAACGGCGTTTCGCAAGAAGTAGGGACAGTCTAGAAAGGAAGCCCGGGCTTGAGCTTGTTCTTGGCCTCGGTCTGGGACTGTATTCGCACATCAACGCAACGATATCAGCCATCTGTCGTCCAGTCTTGCCCCGTCACGATATCGTACTTACAGTGTGCCACTCTCGGACGGTGCTCTGCATGGCCTCGAGCTTGTTGTTCACCGCCTGTGCACGGGTGATCTTGTTCTTGTCCACCCTGCTGCCCTTGAACGCCTTTGCCCTACCCGCGTACGGCCCGACGTCCTTGACGAGCCTCCTAGCCGCTGCGAGTGCCGCGTCGTGTTCGGTCTGGGGTACGCGCTGGTTGGGCTTGACGGAGCGCTGGCCGAGTGCGGTGGGGCGCACGGGGGTTGCGGTGTGCTGAGGCGTGTACTGGTACTCTGCAGCCTGCTGTTCGGCAGCGTGCGACTGCGCGAGCCGTGTGAGCCTCGTCTGGATGCGCGAGGTCTTGGGGCCATCCGGCAACGCTGCGAGCTGGCCGGTCAGTGCGGCCTCCTTGACGAGCTTCGCCTGGCGACGCAGCGAGTACTTGGGAGGCGCCCAGCATCCCGAAGCATCGGACTTGGTCGCCTCGAACAACGATGCGGACGGAGAAGATGACGTCGAGGCAGCCGAGGAGGACGAGGAGGAGGAGGAAGAGGCGAGGGTGGACGAGTTGGAGACCATGAATCGGTCAAGCACGCTGCCGTACGCGCTGATGTGCTTGCGCGAGCAGCGCGAGAGTGTCGATCCGAATGCCATCCTAGCCAATGTTTGCGTCGACGACGATGATGAGAACTTGGTGGTGCGGTGCGTGATGGTGACGAGCTGAGCTCCCAAATTCGGCCTTTCAAGCCCTGCAGCAGAAGTTCTTACCGCACGAAATAAAATCTGCCTCCATCTTGGCTCGCTCTAACATGCTCAGCTTTCGCACGCCCGAGTCACGTCCAACACCGCGCGTCCTTCTTCTCCACACTTGGCACTTTCAGAAGAAAGCTGAGCCCCGTCCACCTCCCTGCCACCACCACCACCAACAACCACACTCGCACGCTCGCCCACAATGTCGAATTCTTCGTCCTCTCCACTGCCTCGTGACCCAGCGTACATCGCTGCGACACGCCAGAGCTGCGCTTCCATCTCGACATCGCTCGGCCTCACACCCGACGCCGCCTCGATCGACCGCTTTCTGCGCACTCTCGACCAGGCCACGTACAACCGGCTGCGCACGCAGCACGGCCTCGCCTTCCCACTGCGCTTCCCCACCCCCACGGCCGAGATCAACTTTATCGCCATCTTGTCGCTGCTCAATGCGCTCTCGGGCTACCGCACTGCCTTCCACAAGGCCACGGGCGCGGGCGCGTATCAGAACATCGTCCGCCTCATGATCGGACTGTACATCTCGGGCGGCGACGAGGATCGTCAAGTAGGATCGGCGAATTTGACCGCCAAGGGCATGCGAACTATGACGGAAGCCAAGATCGTCGAGCTGCTCGGCGTGAGTGTGCACGAGGAACGACCGCACGACTCCCTCCCCGGGGTTACGGTGGGGATCAAGGGGGGAGAGATGAACGATGCCGTGCAGCTTATTCTCACCGCGATGCAGAATGTAGGACGCAAGTTGACCGACTTGGGTGTGGATAGTATGGGCGCCTATTTGGAGGGATTGATGGCTGAGGCCAAGCAGAAGCACGACGAGGTGCAGGTGACGGATTACCTGGTCGCACAAATCGCACAGACCTTCCCCGAGTTTTGCGATACCCACACCTTCAGCCCCAACACCGGTGCAGCAGGGCAGGAGGTCTACATCTTCAAGCGCATCTTCTTCCTGCTGCACGCGCTCTACCTTCGCTGCGGCGACAAGCCCGAGTATGGGCTGCCAAACACGTATACACTGCCGATGTTCGTCGACAACGTTCTACCCACCCTCTGCGTATGGCTCGACCTCATCTCAACACCCGACTCCCCTAGCCCTGGGATGGAGACCCTCGTACACTGGATCGCAACCGCCAACTGCAATGCCGATCTCAACCGCGAAAAGTTAGACGACCTTACTGCGAATCAACCAGGACCCGGGTTGACCAAGGACGAGACGTACGCCGTGCGTGCAGCCACACTCAACGTCGCCACCCACGTTGTAGCACGCGCCCATGCACTTGCCCAACAAGATCCCGCCCTCGCTTGGCTCGCGGCGTTGAACGAGGTGGATCTAGACGGATACCTCTGGTCGTTAGCAAAAGACGATCCGGCTCTCCGCAAGGTGCCACGCCTCGTCTTTCCCTCGATCCACTTCTGAGCTCGTTCGAATGCAAATACATATTATCAACCGTCTCTATCGAATGGCTGGCTACACTGAAATGGGGGAGCTTACGATGTGGGAGGCTGGGGAAGCATGGCGCTCATGTGGATCGAGGTGAGCCAGTCGGACGTGGCGCGCTGTACGCCGTCGTCGGTATAAAACTCACGCAGCGCAAACGGCTCCGCAGGCGACAGCAACTGTCCCTCGGGCACAGGAGCCGGCACGCCAAAGTGCGGTGCCGCCACCGCAGCCGGCGCCATCGCCGACATGCTCGGCGCAAACGACAAACTCAGCTCGCCCGAAGGCACCTCGTGGTCCGGCGACGACAGCTGCGGCCCCACTGCGCTCCCATACCCAGCCATGAGGTTCGACGCCCCCACCCCCGCAAACGCCGGAACCGCCAGCGACGAGCGTGGAGAGATGGACCTCGACTCGGCGCGCTGCTCCTGACCACTTCCTCCCACTCTGTTGCGCGACGACAAAGCACCTCTCGCCGAAGCATCGCCCGCGCGCTTAACGCCCTTGGCCGCGGTCACGCCGCTGGTGCTTGGTTCGCGACTGTGCGCCGTCGCACCGGGCGTTGCGCCGCTCGGACTCTTCTGCCTCGACCGTGGATGCAGGAGCGCAATGATCTTTTCGTCGATCCTGAGATTCTCCACCCGCGCCAGGTCGGGCTGCGACTTGACAAACGCGTCAAAGCTCGTCTGGATCGCGCCCCTCAGCTGCTCGATCAGCTTCAAACAGCCCTGTCCAAACGTCAGGAACGACGGCAGACAAGCGGCCGAATTCTGCATCGACGCCGCCAGATCCTCGACGCACAGGTCGATCATCTTGGAAAAGTGCATCATGGTCGGCCAGCAACTCGCCTCATTCGCCAGTCCGGGCACACCCTGTCCTCTGCTGCGGATGAGAAGCAGCGCGGCCGTGGCGAGCGTCATGCTGGGCTCGGTGAGGTACTGGAACCACCAGGCGGAGCCCATGTGGTCCGAAAAGCGGTTCTGCATCTTGCGCAGTTCGCGCACCGCATTGATCGAGCGCAGCGCGCTGTCGGTCGCGATGTGGCGGCTGGTGGCCAGCTCGCCGTTGGTGATGCGGCCGTTGGGAAAGAAGAACTGCCGGTGCAGCGAGCCCCTCTGCCAGGCGGTGGTGAGCTGCAACCAGCACCTGCGACGCGCTCGGAACGGGTCGAGCTGGTCAAACGACACATCCGGGTTGTCCCACATGTACGACGGATGCAGCTGCGCCATCATGCCCATGATCTTGCTGTCGGTCTCCATGGCCTTGCGATGCAGCGGCGGCCCGTAGCAGAGCGTGCTCGAGACGAGCTCGGCGATCTTGCCGCCCTGCACCTCGAGCATGGCGAGGCACGCATCGGGCGGCGCACCGCACGCAGACCACGGCGCAGCATCGCTCGGCTGGTCCACGCTGAACTGCGACTCGACGATGAGCGGACGCGTGTTGGCGCCGACGGCAAAGGCGTGGTCGTAGCCGTAGACGAGCCATGCGAGCCTCCTGCGATGGTCCAGCTGCGGCTGCGTGTAGCTGGCGTTGCTGCCGGGATCCTCGAACAGATTGCACCGCTTGGCGGCTCGGATGGTGACGTTCCAGCGCGGAAACTCGGTGGAGCCGGTGCCATGCAGGCCTTGATTCGACCAGAGCGAGAACGCCGAGAGGTTGGCCTGCACCAGGTCGATCGTCATCTCGTCGAGACGCACGCACTCCTCGATGAGCGCGGGCACGTGGTAGGTCAGAATCAAAAGCGCACGGACACGAGCATTTGCGTCGGCCTCGAGCTTGATGGGCGCTGCGACAGCGACGCCGGGACGCGAGGCAGGCATGCTTTGAGCGATGGCGTCTGGATCCATCGACTCGATCGTCTCTCCGAGCACGCTGGCAAGCAAAGCCAGACGCGAGAGGTCTCCCGGCTGGAACGCGATGGCGGCTGTCGAATGCGTAGACTCGGCGTAGGGATCGCAGCTCTTGGCGGGAGAAATGACGCGGAGCCAGAGGTCGTGCATCTGCGTCTCGAGCGAGTCCTGGCAGGTGATGAGGAACTTCCAATCGACGTTCCAGAGGTAGCTTCGGAGGAGAGCCTGCAGGTGGTACCAGTCCGGCAGAATGGAGCAGAACTCGAGCATCTTGATCGAGCATGGCTTCTGCTGGTACTGCGAGACCACGGCTCTGGAGGGGAGCAGCGAGCTCGATCTGGGCGAGGCCGAGTCGGGTGAAGCGTGGTTGCTGATGGATGCGTCGTCGTTGGTGTTGAGGTCCTTGAGCATGAGGTTGATGAAGGCCATCATGGGATGTTCGGATGTCTCGCTGGGCTCTGGCGGCTGCTGCGGATCGGTGTCTTCGCTGGCATCGTCGGTGGTTGCATCGAGCATGGCGTTGATCTCGGCCATCGAGCGCCTGGCCTGTTTCTTTTGCAAGGCTACGAGGGGCGGATTGGAAGCTTGTCAGCATGTCATTGTGGGTGGTGCGTGTTCGTGTTGGGACCGGGGGACTTACTTTCAGGATCGAGCTCGCTGGTGTTGAAGGTCTTGCAGAGGTGCTCGGTGCCCCTGCGCACGCAGGTGGAGCATGGTCGCTTTCGATCGCACTTGACCTTGCGGAGGTAGCATTCGAGGCAGACGGTGGGCTGGCCGAGCTTGCGCCTGCTGCTGCCGATGGAAGAGGCGGGCGGCATTGTTGGGGAAGTCGTCTGTGGCCCCAAACGCGGTGGGCTTCCGATCGATCACGCGGCTTTCTCTGGAAAACACCAGGCTGGCAATGGTCACGCCGTAGGCATGGCAAGCATGCAGTGTCGATTCGAGAGCTGTCGTAGCAGAGTGGCGGTGTGAGCAAAGGTGACGATTATCGGCCAAGCCGAAGCGAGGTGGGATATCGTCTTTCGGGGGCACACCGATACGGACGAGCCGATGTCCGAGTTTGCGACTGCCAAGTCGCTCGTTGAAGCTTGGAGGCAAAGGACAAAATGAAGCGCGGGAAAGAGGCCCAACTTTTGCTCAGCTTGATTAAGCGTGGGAACCGCTTCGGCTGCACTCGGAAAGCCCAAGCTTTGAGCTCGATAAGCTTTGGAGCCGCGGGGTCTGCGGTGCGTTTGGCGCGTCGGCAAAGTTGCGTGAGGGTGACGAGGCTGAGATGCGGAATAGGGTCGAGTAGTTGATGGAGTTGGAGAAGCAAGATGGAAACGTGTTGGTTCGGTCGAGTGCTCTTCGAGG
>NW_014638997.1:271757-447587 GCF_000747765.1 Moesziomyces antarcticus
GGGAGGGCAGACGGGTATGAATGCAGTGGCGCTTTGGGCGGGCGGCTACTTTTCGAGATGCTCCGCTTGCTGCATTCGAGTCTGAGTCGATTCGAGGTCGAAGGCCAGCCGACGGCATCCATAAACGGCCTGGCTCGGGCAGCGAGCGGCTGTTCCTTGCGCATCCACTCTCTCCCCCGAGCGCACAAGTGCATTGCCGCGCACGATCCCCACCCAGAAACAGCGCCAGATGCGAACCGCAGCGGGATGAGCACATGAAAAAAAAATGCCGGATCGAAGCTCGTCTTTTTCGGCGGATTAGTTTGCATCCGAGCGCGCACATGACGCAGCGTCCCTTGCCATTCCCCCCGGTCACTTCACTGGAGTTGCGAGACAAGGGGGAGGGAGCGGCTCGGCAGTCGACTGAACCCCACCCAACTACCGACCCTGCTGGAGCATCTCAGAGCTGCGATGCAATCGATCAGGGATAGCGCCGGGGGGGAGAGTTGTTGCGCATCGCGGCGCGGCCAAATTGCAAATTCAAACGGCGGGTCCCCTGGCTTGCATTGTGCCTGCGCTTCGCAAAGGCGACCGTCTGCGGGCTTTCATGCACCACCGCCGCCCCCGCACATACGCGGGCCTGGCTGCCCATTACGTAGCTCCTCCATCCCTATCGGCTAAGTGCAGTGCCGCTCGATCTCGCTCTCTAGAAGGTGCGAGGCGCAGATTCACGCCCGTCGGCTTGGCTTTTCCGATCCGCCATGCTCACTTGCACTGCCGGACTCCGCTTCGCACTGTCTCGGCATGACGGCCATCACTGCCTTTCCCGCCGGAGAAGCTAGGCCGTCGCTGCGGCTCCACTACCGCCCCTCCGCCCCCTTGTCGCATCCTATCATTCGCGCTAGGCAGGAAGAACGTGTTCACAGCGGCGAAACTGTGTTGGTCGGCACAGTGTACGGGCAAGCATTCATTTTGCGCAGGAGATGCGACATGTGCATTTGCAATAGACGCGTTCTGATTGGCTCGTTCCCCCGCCCGGCTCGTGTCGCCGCTGACACTGCCTACACCCAGAATCGCCCTCCCTCACCCAAGCATCCCGAGATGACCGGAATCATGCACTTTGCACACGCTGCGCACGTTTTGCTTTCGTCTGAACATTTGACATTGCATTGCGCGGGCGCTACACAGCATTGGGCGGCTTCCAGTTGAGCCGTCTGCCCGCCTCGTAGATATCCTCCAGCACGTCTTCGAGCCGATGGGACGAGTTGAACACCTCGTACATGCGGAACAGCTTCAACGCCGCCAGCGCATCCTCGATACTGTCGTGTCCGCCCTCCACCGCTGTACTTCCCGCCCCCGCTGCTGAACTAGCCACACTCTCCACCGTCGACTTTGCGGGCGAATCCTGCTGCGACGCCTGCGAGAGTCGCCCAGCGACCTGATTGTTCGCATTGTACCCTGACTGGATGTCGATCTTGAGCAGGAACCAGCTGAGGAAGCGCAGACTGAGTCGTCGAGGATGGTTGGGACTGTGGAACAGATCCACCGTGTCGATCACCTGGCTGGGGGGTACAAAGATGTTGATGATGCGGAAGTCCTTCTTGAGCCCGTGGCCGATAAAGATGCAGCCGCAGTCGACGAGCAGTCGCAGCTTCTTGTACGCCGACTTGTGCGGCACCACCGTATGCGACGAGGTGCTCGGATCCAAGTCGCCCGGTAGGATCCCCGAGAATTTGGTGAGGTAGTCCACCACGTCTTCGTGCGTGTGGATGTGGTCGTCGATGAACGCCTCGCCCTCCTTGGGTCCCTG
This sequence comes from Moesziomyces antarcticus, assembly GCF_000747765.1. Classification (NCBI taxonomy): domain Eukaryota; kingdom Fungi; phylum Basidiomycota; class Ustilaginomycetes; order Ustilaginales; family Ustilaginaceae; genus Moesziomyces; species Moesziomyces antarcticus. The sequence goes on from NW_014638997.1 coordinate 273,547, forward strand.
TCCACGAACCACCGAGACTCGCGCCAGCGACAGCCGCGTCGGCCGAATCACCGACCGCGTTCCATCCGACCGAATCTCCAGCTCCTCCTGATTCAGCGCTACGAACTCGGCATCAATCGCCACCAACGTGCCCGGCTTCGGCAACTCGTCCTGCGCAAGCACACTGTGCCTGATCCGAGCTGGATCGCGATGCAGCGCAATGTTGTAGTCGCGACACAGAATCGTCGGATCAATCGACGTACGTCCCTGCCGCAGCTCGTCCACCGAGAGTGCGGGCATGTCTTCGCGCTCCCACATGAGCACCGAAGGCATCTTCCACGCATTCTGGAATCCCAGCGCCTCGGCCTCGGGCACATTGCGCACCAAAAAGTCGTTGAACAGGTACCACGGTCCCACCTGACCCTTCTGCCGCACCTTCTTCACACCCGCTGCACCCGCATTCGCCAGGCGCGGCGTCACGGCATCGCCACATTCGGCCTCGGGCACGCGCACCAGCGCACACAGATGCGGCTGCTCCTTGTCCGCCGAGATCTGCACCACCATCGAGCGCAGCCGGTACACCGCATAGCTGCCCAACCTCGGCTTGGCGCGCTCCAGATCCGCAGGCGTGTAGATCGGCACCACGCGCACATCGTCGCCCTGCACGCCGATCGCGACGCGCGGAGGCAGGTACGTGCGTCTCTCCTCGTCCTGCCCACCACCGCCGTCGCTTCTCGCTTCCGGCCCCGCATTGGGTGCACGCCGGCCGAAGGGCTGCTTTCCAAACGGCTGATGCGGCATTGCGCCGTGCCTTGCGTGCGGGGCCGGCTTGGGAGCACCCTGGCTGTCGTTCAACCAGTAGTGCAGATGCTCGGGAGCCTGGATGGCCGCATTGACCGACAGCACGCGTGGCAGCTCTGCCGCAGGGGGCATGACGCGGCGCGTGCGGAACATGGCGGTGAACTGGCATGCGCGGCAGGGCGCACGGCTCTGCATCTCGCGCACCAGCGACGCACGCAGCACCGACGCAAAGTCGGCGGGCGCAGGCGCCTCGTTCGACATCGGCCGGCGCGGATACACCAGGTCGACGCTCAGCGCCGCACTCGCACGGCTCGACTCGCGCCCGCAGTGGATGCACGCCGTCTTGGTCTGCGCATTGAGCGCAAACAGCTTGGCCACAGGCGAGCTCGCTGCCGACACGCTGTCGGTCTGGCTGCCCGACGTCGGCGACGCAGGCTCCGCCGTTGCCTGACGCCCTCCAGCAGTACCGCCACGGTTGCTGCTCATGGGTGGACCTAAGCCCGGTGGCGGCCCACGTGCTCCGGTCGCTGCTGCACCCCCCGCAGCCGCAGTGCTGGCCACCGACTGTGCCTCTGCCGAGGTGCAGTCGAGAACGAAGCGGTTGAGCGTCTGGACGAGCTGGCTGTAGACGATCTCGTTCTTGCCGGCGCTGCTGCCTCCCGAGACGTTAGTCACGCTGTCTTCGCGATCCATGAGCCCGAGGCTGGCCGCCTTGTGGCTGTTTCCGAACGCGCGCAAAAAGTTGGACGCCTGGCAATTGGCGCCGCGTGCGTCCTCGAGCATGCGGAAGAGGAAGCCCGCCTCGCAGAGCAGGCAGTTGTCGCGTGCGCAGTCGTGCAGGATGTGCGCCTTGGCCATCTCGCGGAACGGCGGCAGATAGTGGAGCGCCTGGAGGTACGAGTTGGCGTACGAGTTTTGGATGTGCGTCTCGAGACCGCTGTAGGGCGTCTTGTTGTAAAAGTCGAAGTCGAAATCCTCGACGCCGAAGCGCGAGTACTGGATCGTCTTGAGACGGTAGTACGACGGCATCTGGCCCTTGGCGAGCATCGCCTCGGCCGTTTCAAAGTCCTCCTGGCCTTGCTCTTCATCGGAAGCGTCCGAGTCGTCCGAATCGTCGTCCGAGTCGTGCTCCTTGTCCGAGGCTGCAGCGGCATCTTTGGAGGGCTCGCCGGATTCGGCGGTAGGACTGGTTTGCCTGGTAGCCATCTTGGAGTCGGTGGTGGTGGCGCGCGATGATGCTGGAGCCGTGTCCGAGGCCTGCTTGCGCTCCACGCGCGAATCGGCGGATGCGGAGAGGCTGTCTGAGCCTGCCTCTGCGCGCTTCTTGTCTGCCTTCTTCTTCTTCTTGTCTGCAGCGCTGACGCCGGCAGCGGCAGCGGCGGCGGCCTTCTTGCTCTGTTCCTTCTCCTTTTCGCTGCGAAAGAGCGGGATGCCGATCTTCTTGCGGTCCTCGGGACGATGGAGCGCGCTGGCACGGATCCCGCCGGGGCCCTTGCCCGTGACGACGTTGCGCTGCCCGCGCAGATGGGGCGGGAGGCTGGCGTAGCCGAGATAGTCGACGGTCTTGAGGTTGTTGAGCACGGCGGGGTCGATCTTGGAGGGCGGGTTGAAGAGGGGCGAGGCTTCGGAGACGTAGTCGTCGTGGTCAAAGTAGGAGAGAAGCTTGTCGTTGTAGTGGGGCATGCCGATGGACGAGAGCGGAGTCTCTGTGGACCAGTTGACAAAGGGCGTGGGTTCTGCCATGTCGGGGAAGTCGAGTGCGGAGGAGTTGAAGGTGTTGAAGCGGAGGTTGGAGGTGTCGGAGGAGCTGCTCCAGAGACGCACGCTGCCGTCTGCCTCGCCAAAGGCGATGTAGTCTGCGGAGGGGGACACGGCGAGCGAGGTGGTGAAGGAGGAGGCGTTGGTGTAGAAGAAGCGGCCTTCTCCGGGGGTGGCGATGTCGACGATCTGGAACTGACCCTGGGGCGCCGAGACGATGATGGTGGAGGACAGCTTGGGGTGGATGGCGAGCAGCGAGGGACCGCCGGGAGCGGCAAAGGGGATGGGCACGAGGGCGCGCATGGAGCGGAGGTCGTGTACGCGGATGAAGGGCTCTGGGACCGGATGGCCCTGACGGACGGTCCAGCCGACCGAATAGAGGATGTTGCCGTCTGCCTGGACATCGACGAGACCGCCCGGATGAGCGTGGAGGCGATGTTCGACCTTGAGCGTGCGCGGGTCGCGGAGCTGGATGTGGCCGGTGACGGTGCCTGCGCAGATGTAGCGGCCGCTCTTGCGAACATGCACGATGGGCGCTTCGGAAGGCACGGAGCGGAGGAGGGCGCCTGTGCTGTTGTTGACGGTGAGGATGAGGTCGTTGTCGTTGTCGATTTCGCCGGTGCTGGCGGCGGACTGGGAGAGGCCGGCGGCGACGAGGTCGGAAGATGCGGCGAGGGGCGAAGCGCACATGGAGACGAGATTCATGCTGTCGGTGCCAAAGTCGTGGGTGAGCGTGGACCACTTTGCCAAGCCACGACGCTGTGCAGCCTTGATGCCATTGTCGCCGACGGAAAAGATGTGACGCTCGTCTGCAAGGATGCCCTTGGTGGGCGAAGGATGCGTGGGCAGACCATGTGCGATGTAGGAGGTGTATCGGGAGAGCTGAGAGGAGTAGAGGGATGAGACGGTGCCAAAGGAGGTGCCCTGCCAAAGGAGCTCGGAGTAGGGATCAAAGCTGAGCGCGGTGACGGCGGGTGGGATGCCGACGGGCCCGGTAGGGTTGCCGTAGTGGGCATGTTCGCTCCACTCGGCCATGGCGGGCGGTAGTATGGGGTCAGAGAAAAGAAGCGAGTGGGTGCGATGCGGGCATGACGCTGTTGCACGCTGAGCAGCCGCAAGCACGCAGGATGAGGATGAGGATGGTGATGGTGTGCTGCTGTCGAAGGCCACCACGAGACGCGAGAGGTGAATGAGTGCTCGGACGGCGCGACGTAGGCGAAAATGACTTGCTGTGACATACGACGGTGTAACATTTGCTGGTCAAAAAATATCTCCACGTGTGCTCTTGCGCTGTAAATCCATTCGGTTGGGTCCCCGTCACTCTTCCCTCTCCACATAGCAACACACGTCGAGGCGCGTGTCTGTGCGTCAGATGGCCGACCACAGCTTGGAGGAGGAGCGTGAAGAAAAGCGAAAAAGGCACAGTCACCGCTGCAACCAAACGCGTCACAGACAGAGGAGAAGAAGGCAGAAAATCGACGCATTCCTCTGCATTTTTGGCAGAAAAGAAAAGGAAAAAAGCACACACGCAACGCAACGCAACGTCGATGGATCCGTGCATTTCCTGCTGCATTTCCATCCTCGTTTGCTCGCTCGCTCGCCATCCATCTCGACTTGCATCCAACTTCTTGTCCACTCTCTACTCTCACACATGCCTGGCACCATCCCGGCCATCACCGATCCTGCCCTTGTCGACGCCACACACACCCACACCGACGTCTCGCGCGCAACCGTCTCGCCGCTCCTCGCCTCGGACCCGCACGTCGCCGCCGCTTCCAACGATCACGACGACCCGCAGCCTCCGTCGCTCGTCACGCCGTCGCCGCTCTCGCATCCCACCTCGGGCGTCGCTTCCAAAGGCGCTGCACAGCTCACATCCACCTCGTCCCTCTCATCCGCCCTTGCGCCCTCCAACCTCCAGGCCAACATGACCAAGCAACTCTCCTCGCCCGCATCCACCGCCGGTGGCGTGCGCAAACGCAAGTCCAACGCCAAATCCTCCGCCGTCGCTGGTGGCGACAAGGATGACGTGTCGAGCGAGCTGCTCAAGTTTGTCGAGACCGACGGCCACTTTTCGCTCGTGCGCAACTTCCATCTCGCCGACGCGTTTACGCTGATGAACGCCTTTTGCGGCGCCCAGTCGCTCTTCGCCTCGGCGCGCTACCTGATCACCTCGGACCCCAAGCACGCATGGCTCGCGCTGTGGTTCCCGCTGTTCGGAGCCATCTTTGATCTGCTCGACGGCAAGGTGGCGCGATGGCGCAAGTCGTCGTCCATGCTCGGACAGGAACTCGACAGTCTCGCCGACTCGCTCAGCTTTGGTGCCGCACCGGCCTTTGCCGCGTATGCGCTCGGCCTGCGCGGTGGGCTGGACAGCTTCATCCTCACGCTGTTCGTGTGTGCCGGCGTTGCCAGACTCGCCAGATTCAACGTGACCGCCGCCACGATTCCGCACGATGCCTCGGGTAAGGCGCGCTACTTTGAGGGCCTGCCGATCCCGTCGTCGCTCGTGCTCGTGGGTGGCATGGCTGTGTGCCTGCTCACGGGCCGCATCGAGCCTGGAGGACTGCCCATCGCACTCGCAAAGGAGCGCGGCTACATCTCCAGCAAGGGTCTGACGTTCACTGGCTCGCTCCGCGAATACCTCCCCGACAGCTTCAGCGGCCGAGGCGTTCCGCTCGGCACTTTTACCATCGACTTTTCCAGCGCTGCCGCCAAGGCCTTCCAGCTCATCCCCGGATTCACCGCCAAGGATGCAGTCGAGACCGCACAGGCTGTGGCCAGGATTCAGGGTCACTGGATTGCCTTCCTCTGGCTCGCATGGGCAACCGCAATGGTCAGCAAGACCCTCCGCGTCCCCAAACCCTAATCCTTCCTCCCTTCCACTCGTCTCCCGACAACGATGGGGTGAGCTCCGAAGGGGCTTCGCCTCTGAAAAACCAAAACAGAAATCAATCTAGAAAATGCAATTGGGCTCGAGTGGCGTGGTTGGGTATCATAAGCTAAGGCTGGGTTGTGGGTGGTGGGGCCAGGGCAGCTAAGCGTGCAGCTATGGCAGCGGCGTTTTGACGTGCGTCTACATCGGATGTTTGGAGTGAAGGCGGCGGACGTGGTGGAGGGCCAGGAGCGGGTGGTTGGGACATGGCCATCCTGCGTTGGTACGCCTCTTGGCCTGTTCTTGCGCTCATTGCAACTCTGCGCGCATACGCCTCTTCTCCCGTCATCGCACCCTGGTTCCACGAAGATTCAGAGTGGGGCTGATCCTGTTGGTCGTCGTATTCTTGCCAGTTTGGCTGGTCGTATTCTTGCTGCCACTTTTGCTGGTCGAGTTGCGCACAGCGTCGATCGTACACCACCTGCTTGTACGCAAGGTAGTCGTTGGGAACACGCGGATCGTATTCGCCGTTCAGACTCGGTCCCACGGGCGACATCCCTCGCTTGCGCTTCTTCTACATTGTCCGTCAGCAACAGTCCATCCGCAGCCAATGTTGTGCATGCTTACCTTCTTTCGAGCGCGTTTGCCCGCATTTGTGGCAAAGAAGCCATTGACATCGTCATCGGCCTCGGCTTCGTCCCAATCGTCGCCGCGTTCAGGGTATCGAGCGAGTGCTTTGTCGCGTTCCAGCTCTTCGGGCGCAAGCACGTACGGCGGCGCTGAGTCCACACGGTACTTGTCCAGCTCGGCTGCAAGCCATCCATCGTCTGCGCTCTGCGGCAGTGCAAGCGCCGTCAGCTTGAGGTCCGAAGTCCCTATCGCGCGTTCGGCCTTCCCCTGCTCCACTTTCACTACCCCCGCAATTGAGGGCTCGGTGGGTTGGGCCGCTTGTAACGACGTCGTCCCCGCAGCATCGGACGTGTGCTGTGGAGGCGATGGCACGAGGATGGCTTTGCTGGACTGTTCAGGCTTGTCGCTCGGAGGTACAGGTGCGAACGACGCAACAAAGGCGGCGTTGGGGCGCGACTTGGGCTTGGCCCCACCCGTGCGTCGCGGCGCAAAGCGCAGTGAGGCCGACCAGCCTGCATTGCCTGCCGATTGCCGGCCACATCACAAAGGAGTCAAAGTGCAGCGTCAGTGAGCACCGTTGTTCCACGCAATGGCCGTGCGAATCTCTGCTCGCACGTCCTCCTCCATCAGCTTGCGTTACGCGCAACTGCCGAGTGCGCAAGAAGAAGTACCTGAAGGCTTGGACGACGAGCCGGCTGCCGAGTCGCCTGTAGCTGAGGCTTCTTGGCCGGACTTGGATGAGGCGATGTCTTGCTGTGGCACGTCGCTGGGCGCGTCGTCAAAGATGCCCGCGTACAGCGAGGCGCCTCGAAAAGCCTGGTTTGCGGCGGACATGGTCAGGCACAGCAAGAGCCCTTACGGTAGCCCATGGGGACGATCGAGGTGAGGATGTCTGGGCAAGGATGAACCAGGGTCCTTGGCTTTGCTTTTTTGGAGCCGGGACCCGGAAGTCGACGTCCGACTTCTCGCACGCGCCAATCCTAGCCTCAACCGCCCCCACCCAACCACCATCCCTTCACGCCCCCACGCTCGCTTCGAACCGACGCAGCGTTCGCATCGCTGCTTTTGCGACGGTGCACTGCTACCATGGCGTCCTCTTCCGGGTCCAAAGAGCCCACAACCGCATCGCTGCTGCTCTCGACGCTCGGCGCCTACTCGGATCTCGCCAAGCACCTCTTTGCATCCATCGAGAATGCGTCGCAGCAAAAGACGCGGACGATCACCGACACTGCGGCCGACAAGTCGTGGAAGCTGCGCGGTGTTTCGGACGTGCTTGCAGCGTTGCGCGAGGTGGACGAGCTGCTGGCACAGCGCATCCAGCTCGCGCACGTGCACGCCGCCAACCAGGCGACCATCGAGCAGCTGCAAGCCAAGGCGAGGCGGCGAGACCGCGACACACGCCACGCCATCCTCGAGCTGAGCAACATCAACGCCGAGCTCGCCGAGATCACACGGCTGTCCGAGGACGAGCTGGCATCGATCGCGCGCGCGGCCGATCGACCTGTGGGCCACGCCACCCTGCTCACATATGCCCAGAGACTAGCCAAGTACACCTCGGCACCACCAGGATACAAGCTGCCTCAAGTCGCATCGACATCGACGACAGTGAAATCAGAGCCAACAAAGGCCGAACAGGCTGGCGCCGAAGACGGAGATGCGCAGGCAGAGGAGATTGCGCTAGGACCCGACTACAATCAGTACGCCAAAAAGGCAGCGGCTTACTACGATCCGGCCATACCATCCATGCCGCAAGAGATGCCGTTCCCTTCGGACGCCATGATGCGACAGGGCATCCTCAACAGTGCCGACATGCTCGCCGGCGCTCCCATGGCCGAACAGCCCGCCGAGGACATCGCCATGGACGAACACGACGAGCTGCCCGTGGCTGACTTTGCCGCTTCCTACTCGCACCTCCGCGAACAGCAGCACAAACAGGACGAGGACGAAGACGCCTTCGACCTCGACCTCAATTAACGTGGCAAATCTGCCCGTCTTGGTTGGGCGTGCTGTCCATAAGCTGGTCAATGCGGGGCCGCGCCAGGCATTCGACCTCCATTTGCTAGCCTGTCCGCCCAATACCGCTGTCAACGTCTCTTCCTTTGTCGCACTTGTACTTGTATCCGCTATTGCATTTGTATCCTTCGCATCGTCTCATCAATTGTGTGGCGTGTATCATCGGGTGAAGGCGAACATGCACGACCGGCAAGCTTCGGGAAATTATGGCTTTTGTTAGGCTTTGTCTAATTGACAAACTCTGGGATGCCCACTCGTGCGAAAAGAAGGCTGTGCCCCAGCACGTGACTTTGGATTCGATTTTCGTAGTTTTGGACCGGGGTGCCCAATCCTCGATGAGGCACTTGAGCAGTGTTTGTCGAGCCCCGTACACGCAGAGACTGCTCAGCAGTGAAGAAATTTGACGGCGCAGCGAGGGAGATGCAAGTCGCAGGCTGAGCGACCTCAAAGACGTCGGCGCCAGCGGCCACTCCTTCCTTCCTCTCCTCACGGTTCATAGCAGTAAGTATACTGATCACTAGGTCGCATCGACCGTCCATCCTGCCAATTCATCTCCACATGGCACACAGTCGTCTGTCCACGCCAGCAGCAGGCGGATGACAGTCATATGCGGAACATTGGGACAGCCAGCTGACCTCGTACCTCTTTTGCAACGCCTTCTCCACCACAGAGGACACCACTTATACTGGTTAGCACAACCGTGATCAAGATGCAGATCTTTGTCAAGACCCTTACGGGTAAGACCATCACCCTTGAGGTGGAGTCTTCGGACACCATCGACAACGTCAAGGCCAAGATCCAGGACAAGGAGGGCATCCCCCCTGACCAGCAGCGCCTTATCTTCGCCGGTAAGCAGCTCGAGGACGGCCGCACGCTTTCGGACTACAACATCCAGAAGGAGTCGACCCTCCACCTCGTGCTCCGCCTGCGTGGTGGTGCCAAGAAGCGCAAGAAGAAGGTGTACACCACCCCCAAGCGCATCCCGCACAAGCGCAAGAAGGTCAAGATGTCCATCCTCAAGTACTACAAGGTGGAMGGCGACGGCAACATCAAGCGCCTGCGTCGCGAGTGCCCCTCGCCCGAGTGCGGCGCCGGCATCTTCATGTCGTGGCACAAGAACCGCCAGTACTGCGGCAAGTGCAAGCTCACCTTCATGTTCGAGGAGGGCACCAAGCCCCCCACCGCCTAAACGCGGCCTCCAACACTCACCCCTTGCCATGTTTTAGGCCAATAGCGACGCTCCAACGCCGTTTCTCGATCGTCCCACCCTCGCCATGACGCATCGAGTCCGCCTCATGCAGCCATGGCGTATCGGAAATGCTCAAGTGTCGTTCTGCATGGTTCATCCTCGCGTGTGTGTAAGAAGTTTCCTGGAGATGATACAAGTACAGAGAGATGGAGAGACGGATGCCGGATCGAATGCGAGATGAGACTTAGTATCCGCCGTCGTCGGCTCTTGAGAATTGGGCGGTTTGTCTGCGCTGGTTGTCCTCGAGTTTTGGGCAGTCTCGGATGGAGTGACCGAGGCCGCCGCAAACGGGGCAGCTGGACAATTTCCCGCCCGCTGCCGCTAATCTTGGATCGTCGATAGCAGCCAAGAAGGGAGGAATCCGTTGCTTGGCCTCCATGAGCAGATACTTGAGATCGAGTAGCGTCTGTTCCTGGGTATTGGCGTTGACAAAGGTGGTGGCGATACCGGTTTTGCCACTGCGACCCGTGCGGCCGATCTGGTGCACGTAGTCTTCGATCTCCTTGGGCATGGTGTAGTTGATCACATGCTGGATCTCGTTAAAGTCCAGACCCTTTGATGCCACCCCGGAAGCGACCATGACGTCCTTCTGACCCGACTTGAACGCTCGAATCGCATACTCTCGTTCGTCTTGCGTCTTGCTTCCGTGAATCGCTACCGCTTCAACCCCCTTAAGCAGCAGGTACTCTTGGATATCGTCCACTTCGTTCTTGTTGTCGCTGAAGATGATCACCGGCGGCGCGGTTTTTTGTAGACACTCCAACAGGTACACCATCTTGGCCTCCTGCTTGACGTACTCCACCTCCTGAATGATGTCCAGCGATGCCGCACCTGCACGACCGACGTTGATGATGACCGGTCGGATCAGAGACTGCTCTGCAAAGTCCTGGATCTTCTTGGGCATCGTAGCCGAAAACAGCAGCGTCTGTCGCTGCTGCTTGAAGAAGCCCATGATGTTGCGCACGTCGTCCTCGAATCCCATGTCGATCATCCGATCCGCCTCGTCCAGACACAGATACTTGCACCCATCCAGCGCGAACTTCTTCTTCTCCAGCATGTCCTGCAGCCTGCCCGGCGTGGCGACGACGATGTGGAAGCCCTTGGACATGGTGTGCTGCTGCTCGGCCATGCTGATGCCGCCGATGCAGAGGAGCACGCCGATCTGCGGGTATCCGCCCTGCACAAGCGCATCGGCAATGCCCTTGATCGACTCGAACGTCTGGCGCGCCAGCTCGCGCGACGGACACACGATCATACCCACCGGCCCCTCGCCGCGCGTGAAGGCCAGCCGCTTCTCCTCCTCGCACGCCAGCATGATGATCGGCAGCGAAAACGCAAGCGTCTTGCCCGAGCCGGTAAAGGCGATGCCGATCATGTCACGGCCTGCAAATGCCGTCGGCAGACCTTGCATCTGGATGGGCGACGGCTTGACGATCTTCTTTTGCGTCTTGAGGTACTCGATCACGCACTCGGGCACCTTCATGTCGCGAAAGTTGGTGATGACCGGCGGAATGTCGACGCCATCGGCGAGGATGTGGTTCTTTTCGCGCAGCTTTTCGTTCTCCAGCTCGGAGCGCGTGCGGATGTACGAGGGTGGTGTCCATGTTGTGGTGAGAGGCTCGGTGTATTGGATGCCCTTGGCGAGCTCGAGGTCGCTGGCGAGTTTCCTGCGTGCGGCATGCGCCTCGAGGATCTTGCGCTCTTCCTCGGCATCGATATCTGCCTGCGACCTTTCGCCTTCCTCTGCGAGCTTCTTCTCGCGCAGCAGTCGCGCCTCGTCGAGAAGCGACCTTTGTGGACGTTGCGGTGCGCGGCTATCTGTATCGTCCTCGTCCTCGCCCTGAGCCTCGTCGGCGTTGGCGTCATGCAAGCCTGATGCATGCGTGGAGGTGATACCGCGAGCGCGTGCCTGGATCTGTTCGAGCTGTTGCATGCGGCGCTGCTTGAGCGGCACAAAGGTCGACGAGGATGGATCGTCGGCCTCTTCGTCGTCGTCCGAGTAGGTGTAGCGAGGACGATCGTCTTGCTGCTGTTGCATGCGACGGCGCTTGAGCGCCTGAACGGCGGACATGGGCTGCCCCGCAGCGCTGGTGGATGCTGTGGGTGCCATGGCTCGATGTGGACGGCCTGCGCTGAGCAAAGCTGTAGAGGAGAGGTGGAAGTGTCGAGTCAAGTGCCGTTGCTGCCATTCAGGGTTCGCAGCCTCGCCTACGTCCGAATTCCGAGCGCGGCTGAGTCGAGCGGCAGATCTGCGTTGCATCGCGATTCGACACACAAAATCCACCAAATCGGGCGCGAGAGCAACACTCTCCGCTCGCTTCTTTCAAAGCATTCGAGGCAGAGGGAGTGTGGAGCGGAAGCGGAGGCGGAGCAGTCAACCGTGAATGCACAATCAGTCCTGTCCGCATCCTTTCCTCCCGCCTTTCCTCCTCCACCATCACTGCTTGTGCTCAGCGTAGCTTCTCGTCGCACGCTCCGCTGGATCAACTCACTCACGGATGACCGCTCGCCATGGACGAAGATGACTCGTGTCGCATCTGCCGTAGCGGGCCCGAGCCAGATGCGCCGCTCTACCATCCGTGCAAGTGCACCGGCTCCATCCGCTACTGCCACCAGGACTGCCTCGTAGAATGGCTCCAGCACTCGAGGAAAAAGTACTGCGAGCTCTGCAACCACTCCTTCATCTTTCACAAAAAGTACCGCAAGGACATGCCCTCCGATGGCCGCCTCCCTCGCTACCTCTACTTCCGTCGCCTCGTCTTTCGCTCGTACCACCTGGCTCAGCTCGCTGCCAGGGCACTTCTCGTCGGATTCACATGGCTCGCACTCCTGCCCTACATCAACATCAACGTATGGCGCTTCCTCTTCTGGTCCGCCGACGTCGCAACGTGGATGGGCGTACCAGGCGCCACGCCGCCCTTCAGCCTCGAATCGCCTCCACCCTCCAACCAGACGGCCAGCAACCTCACACATTCGCAAAACTCGTCGGCGGCCAGTCAGACCCCCCTCGCCCGCCTCTCTGCCTCCCTCGGTCGCGCTCGCAACCCCTCGGCCATCCACGCCTACAACTCGAGCCGCCAGCCCATCACCGTGGATCAGATCAATGCCGCCCTGCGGTCCCTGCTCAGCAAACTCGCAAACGACTGTTTCCAGGGCCAGATCATCAGCTGCATCATCGTCGTCTTCTTCGTCGGCGTCTTTCTCCTCCGCGAATGGATTCTCCAGAACATCCCGCAGCATTTCGATCCTCACCCCGTCCACGAGGCCGCCGCACAACCTCAGCCCGTGGATCCACCCGCAGCGCCGCTAGCTCCACACGATCTGCAGCAACAGCCCGCTGAGACCCGCGATCATGGTGAGGAGCCACGTCCGCCGATCCTTAGCGACTCGGATGATGAACAAGGCTCCGACTCCGCAGCGCCCCAGCACGAGCTGGATCTCGATCCCGACGCCCAGAGAGAGCAAGCACGCCAGGCGCGCATTCGCCGCCTCGACCACCAGTCTAACAACAGCGACTTGCACCAGCTCGCCGAGTCAACGCCCTCTGTCGAAGCATCCGCATCACGCCCACAACCAGACGAGGTTCATTACGGCTCGTTCGATGAGTCCGCCGCCATCCCGTCATCCATCCCACAGTGGAACGAGCATCCTAATGTCTCGGAAGGACTTGCGAGCGACCCATCAATATCGCTACACAAAGAACCCAGGGATGCTGCAACCGCTGAAAACACCGCATCATCTGTGAACGCTGCTGAGTCGGTCCCTGCACCGGACACGGATCAGCCAGATGACGTACAATCAAATGTCCCAGCCTCTTCAGCGCTCGATGCATCACAAGAGCCTGGTCAACAGCAAGCCACACACAATGACGATGCTGCCACCTCCGAGCGAGCGCCCCCACTCGCAGCCACATCGGAGCCAACTCCCGACACGGTGGACCCAGCCGCGGGTCAGCCTGCCGGTCCCACGATCAACCGCGACGAAGGCGACCATGAAGAGTTCTGGCAGAGAGACGCAGCGCGTTGGGAAGCATTCGACCGCGCCGCCTTTCGACTCACCGCATATGAACCCGTCGAAGAAGAGGACGATGAATGGGAGGACGAGTCGGGAAACGAGTCGGGGAACGAGTCGGAGGACGAGACGGAGGCAGCCGCCCCAGCAGCACAGGACGACGCCGCCTTGCGAGCCGCCGCAGTCGCAGCCTTCCCGCCGCCCATCGCGCATCCGGCGCTGGACGACGAGATCGAGGTCGGCGTGGCTGCCGACGCCGACGACCCCGAAGCCGAGATCGGTCTGGCAGAAGAGATGGACGGCATCCTCGAAGCCATTGGCATGCGCGGCCCGCTCTTCGGTATCGCGCAGAATCTGTTCCTCATGATCTTCCTCTGCGCGTTCGTCATGCTCGCCTTCGTCATCCTGCCCTACATCGTCGGAAGGGCGCTCGGCTCCGGTCCCGGTCTCGTCCGCCTTCTCGCCGCGCCCGTCAAGCTGCTGCGCTACGTCACCGACCCGCTCTTCGACTCGCTCATCGCCATCGGCGCAAACAGCATCTGGCCCAAGCTCGCAGGCGCCGTCGGAATGGCGCCGTCGCAGTCGAATGTCACTGAGGTTGTGCTCGATGCGGCTGGCAAGCCTGCGTCGCAGTCTGCAGCAAGCTGGATCAGCCGATTCGCTCCCAGCGCGCTCGGGTTGGCAGCCACGCCGCAAAATGTCAGTGTCACAGCCACGGCCAAGAAGAGTGCAGCTGCAGCCATGCTCGTGCGCCTTTTGCCGGAAAGCGTGACCGGCTCGGCGCAGTGGGCAGCCGTCGGTGCGTGTTTCGACGTGGCGCTAGCCGCCGGTGTGCGTGGCACGCTGGACAAGTTGTCCGAGCTGGTCTCTGCGTTCTTTGTTGGGCTGGATGCGCATCGTGCCGGTACGTCGGGCACCGACCGTGCCTTCTGCGTCGCTTTCGGTCACGCCTACTGGATGCTGGCGCTCTTTGTCCACCAGCACTTCTCGAAGCCCGACCTGCGCCGTGCGGCGGCCGAACAGTCGGCGCTCAAGATGTTCATGGACCAGCACGTGCTCATCATCAAGGCGATCGTCTTCATCTTTATCGAGCTCGCCGTGTTTCCGCTCGGATGCGGGCTGCTGCTCGACATCTGCACGATGCCACTGCTCGATGATGCCTCGATCGGAGCCTGGCCGCGTAAGCTTTGGGCTGCACCGCTGACGTTCGCGTTCACTCGCTGGATGGGCGGCACGATCTACATGTTCATCTTTGCCCAGTACGTGTCTGCGACGCGGCGCGTGTTGCGGCCCGGCGTGCTGTGCTGGATCCGCGATCCGAACGACCCGAGCTTCCATCCGATCCGCGAGATCCTCGACAAGCGCAGCCTCACGCAGCTGCGCAAGATCGGAGCATCCGCGCTCATGTACGCCGCCATCTTAGTCGCCAGCGTCGGCGTCAACACCTACTTCCTCCGGTACGCCGTGGGATGGACGCGGCTGTTGCCGCTGAGGTGGAGGCCGTTCGAGGCGTTGACCGAGGTGCCTGTCGACCTGCTCCTGGTGCATTTTGCGCTGCCGTGGGCAACACACAAGATCGACCCGGACGCCGTGTCGCAGCGCTGGATGACGGGGTGGTGGAGGAGGGCGGCAAGCATGCTGCGGCTCAGCAGCTACCTCATGGGCGGCGAGTTCAAATACGAGCAGCGCACAACGGGCCGGAATGCCGTGGTGGCTGCCGCGCATCGTTGGCTGCACCCCGGACTGCCTATACCGGGAGATGCCGATTGGAAGGCAGATGGAGGACTGTGCCGCGTGCCAGCGGACGACAAGACGATCACGACAGGCCCGCTGATCATCCCGCTCGACGCGGACGGGAATGCGCCCAACGAACGGCTGGCAGAGGCGATTGCCAAGCAGGATGCCGACGCCGAGAAGCACACGCCCAGACCGACGTACGCGCACATCTACCTGCCGTCGCACTACCGCGCGCGCATCACGGCGGTGCTGGTGCTGCTGTGGCTGAGCCACTGTGCGGCATTCATGCTCGGGCTCGGTGTGCCGCTCGTGCTCGGTCGCGCTCTGTTCGCGCTGCGGCGGCGCGAGGTGCACGATGTCTACGCGTACGTGCTCGGCCTCAGCCTGCTCTGGACAGCGTGGAGCCTGGTCGGCGGTGCGAGCAAGATGTGGACCCGACGCAAGCGACGCGCACGGATGCACCGCACCAGTCCAGGCATGTACCTGGCGGTGCACGTGCTGGTCAAGGCGAAGCGCGTGCTCAAAGCGGCTGCGCTGTTGGCGGGCGTTGCAGGTGTCGTGCCGCTGGTGATGGGCATGGTGGTTGACCAGTACCTCGTGGTTCCGCTGCGCGACCGCGGCCAGGCGGCAGTGCGGCTCGGTCAGGTGTGGGCGTGCGGCGTGATCGAGGCGCGTCTGGCGCTGTTTGCGGTGCGCCTGCTCGGCGTGCCCGAGCATGGGATGGTGTCATGGTTCATGGCGAAAGTAGACCATGTCTTGCGCGGAGGTCTGTATCCCCGTGCGCGCGTGCGCGTCGCATGGACGTACATCGTCGCACCCATCACCTTGGCGGGCGTCGTATTGCTGGCCACACCAATGTGGGGCGCACGTGCACTGATCGAGGCCGGATGGGTGCATGCGCCGACCGTCGCCGAAGAGTACGCGCTTCAACGCCGGCTGTTTGGCGTGATCCAGACCGCCGCCCTGCTGGCCGTGTTGGTGTCGGTGGTGAGGAGACGCATGGAGGACTGGACCGACGTGCTCAAGGACGAGGTGTTCCTCGAAAGCACCGTGCTCAAAAACTACACCGACACCCCACCCTCTGCACACTCGGCTACTGCTGGCGACCCGCAAGGTGGTCAGGACGATTACGCCGCAGAAGGTACTCTCCCCGACGTGCTCTTCCGCTAGCCCTTGCCACCTCTTCACGCTGGGTGTGCATTGAATCTGTACGCATGCATTCGACTCGGGCAAGCGTGTGTGTAGGATCAGAAGAGAGGCTTGAAGCGTTTGCGCGGCGCGGCGGGATCGGGTTCGGACTCGGTGTCGGACTCGGAGGGAGCGAGGAACTCGCCGGGGTCTCCACCGCGTGCGACGGGTGTAGGCTGAACGAACTGCGGGGAGGGTGGTAGCGGCTGCGTGTGTTCTTCGAGCTCCGGCTGTGAAGGCTGAGAAGCGCCCGGGAAGAAGAGTGGTGGCTGTGCCTGCACTGGATTAACGGGAGTCGATTCCACTGGCGGCCTCACTGGCGGAGGAGGAGCGATGGAAGCCTCCGAGGACTCTGTCTGTCTCTGTGTCTCCCTCGCGGCAGGAGGAGCCACCGAAGACGACACCGACCTTGCCACTGCCGCGGGTGCAGCTTCCTTGTCCGGCACGTTGGTTCGATCGGGCCTAGTGGTGGCAATGACGAACTCGGCCGCTACGGCGTTCTCCACCCTTAACCTCACGAACAGCGGCTCGTCTCCATCGCTAAAGTTGACTTCGAGCGCCACACCCAATGCCTCTGCCAGAGCCACGGTGGCTTTGAACTCGCGCAGCGAAAACGTAAGTGCACACGCCTCCAGCACCGCATACTCGCGGAACTCGTCCACGGCGATCTTGACTTCGGTATGGATCGCCCTGCGCAAGCCGCCCTTGGGGTCGGGCGAGTCGTCGTCCTTGCTGCGCGCCACACACGTGCCCGGCGTGCACGCAAACGTGATCTCGCCATTGCGGTTCGAGGAGAGAAAGTGGTCCGTCCATTCGGTCGCTGTAGCTGCGGCGATGCAGAAGAAGTTGGGCGGATTCGGATCGGCCGTAGGCAGCAGGCCGCGCTTCGGCTCATACGTCAGCCGATGCACCTTCAAGATGCCATGCTGACAGTGCAGCGCCACGGTGAAGCGACACTCGGAGCCCGAGTCGGTAAGCTCGAGCTCCAGCCGATCCACCGTCCGTCCTCGCGACCGCAGAATCGACAGTATCGACTGATTTTCCCCCTCCGAAGAGCATCGTATCAGTATGGGAGCCTCGGGGGTGTGCTGCCGTGCTGCGGACTCACCTTGAGATGGATCTGGCACTCGATTTTGCCACTCGCTTGCGTCGCTACGCTGAGGAAGAAGTCCGGGTCGAAGATGAACATGCAGAACGCCGAGTTGGTCGCATTGATCGCCGACAGCCTGATCTGCGCCTGCCCGTTGTTCAGCCGATTGCACTGCAGCCAGAACGTATCCGAGAATCGACTGAGGCAGTTGAGTGCGCTGTAGAAAGCTGCCATGCACAATGCTGGTCAGCATGGCTCTTGCGTGTTCAGGGAAAAGGTGCGGGCTTACTCTTGATGTCGCTCGCCGAGATGACGGCGTTCATGGTGAGTGCGGGTAGCGGGGCGACACGACCAGCTACGGCATGGTGGTGGTGGTGGTCAGGGTGGAGATGCAAGGCTGAGTCGGCTGCATCGCGAAAGTGTTGTTCTCGGCGCGCCGCTACGCGTGCTCCACTTCAAAGAAGTCGCGTAAAGATGCAGCGCGAAAAGCGAGCCTCAAATCATGGCTGAAAAAAGTGCCGGTTCTGCTCACCATGGGCAAACACGCGTACATGGCGACGAGGCGGGCCGGGAAGCATCCGCGGGAGCGCCTGTGTGCCTCGTCACTGAAATCGATGACGCGATGCTTGACCATGAGCGCGGTGTGAGCAGGCGTTTGCACCCAATCAGCCTGGCCTGTCGCGCGGACTCGGCGGTGTGATCGGTTCGCAGCAGGCGAGCACGCACGGCGCGAGTCCAGAGTGGCATACGCTGCACTTGAAACGAACGGCAAAAGTGCGCAAGGATCGCAGCGTTTCCATGTCGGAGCAAAACGGAGCACGCCTTGTCTACAAGATCTCCACCGTGTGTAGAGCGGCGCTCGAGCTGGATCAGCTCCCCTCTGGTAGACCGAGCTGTCCATGCGGCTCAGAACGGCAGTTGGCTCCTCTGCTACAATAGACTGACTGCGAAGCTTCCTCAATGCACTTGGCGTATTGTTAAGAAAATCGACTGACAGGGCCTGGACGCAAGGCTGGAAGAGCGACGATGCACAATGGCGAGACGAAAACAGGATCACAACACGTAAAGCGAACGGCAAAGTTTAGAAAAATCCATGCGGGACGAAGGCGGGATCCACATATGAGAATTGATTGACGAAGGTCAGGAACAATCAATGCGATGGAGGCTGGGAGAGAGGCCGAGAAAGGCCGAGAAAGGCTGGGAAAGGCTGGGAAAGGCTGTGAGAGGGGCTAGGAGAGCGACGGCGCTCATGCGATGCTCCAGCGAGACGAACACACAACGATACGACGAAGCTAGAAACAAAGCAGGTCAAACACTGGCAAAGGTCAGTAAGAGTCCATGCGGAACGAGGGCGCGATCAACACGCCCAGAGCGAACGACAGAGTTGAGTACCACTGCCAGACGAGCGCAAGATCTGCACACCAAAAGGCAACGGCAAAGGTGAACAAGGCTGGCAGAGGCTTGGAGAAAGAGAGCGACGGCACACATCCCCGAGACGAAGCCAGAACCAAAGCAGACGAAACCCAACGGCAACGGTCACCAGAATCCACCAACACACACCGACAGAGGGCGCAATGAGCACACACATTAACCTCACGACAAAAGCTCGAGAAGAATATGAATGCGATTGGAGAATCATTTTTCGAACGACAAACACAGACGGAGCTGGCACGAAAGACTGAGCTCCTTCGCTTAAGCGATGTTCCAGCCGAGACGTTCGCCCCATCCGCCATGGGCGATAGCGTTAGCGATCTGCTCTACATCCTTATCGCCCCTACCACTGAGCGAAACCACAATATCCTCCTCGGGCTTCATGGTCTTAGCGATATGGAAAGCGCTCCACAGCGCGTGCGAAGTCTCCAGTGCGGGGATGATTCCCTCGAGCTCAGTGCAGAGCTTAAATCCACGCAGAGCTTCCTCGTCCGTCGCAGCGATGTACTCTGCACGACCCGAGTCCTTGAGGAACGAATGCTCCGGACCCACACCGGGGTAGTCGAGACCAGCACTGATCGAGTGCGTCTCGGTAATCTGACCAAACTGGTCCTGCAGCAAGTAGGTGCGCACACCGTGCAGCACACCCGGCGTACCGCGACTAAGCGTAGCCGAATGACGCTCCGTGTCAATACCATCTCCACCAGCCTCGACACCAATCAGACGAACGTTCTTATCCTGAACGAAAGGATGGAAAATGCCGATGGCGTTGGATCCACCACCAACGCACGCGATGACAGCGTCGGGAAGCTTGCCCTTCTTCTCGTGCAGCTGCTGCTTCACCTCCCTGCCGATGATCGACTGGAAGTCGCGCACGATCGAGGGGAACGGATGCGGACCAATGGCCGAACCGACAATGTAGTGCGTGTTGTGCAGGTTGGTCACCCAGTCGCGGTTGGCCTCGTTGATGGCATCCTTGAGCGTCTTGCTTCCGCTCTCGACAGCCACCACCTTGGCGCCGAGCATCTTCATGCGGAAGGCGTTGAGCGACTGACGACGCACATCCTCGGCGCCCATGTAGACGACACACTCCATGCCAAACTTGGCACACGCGGTGGCGGTGGCCACACCGTGCTGACCCGCACCGGTCTCGGCGATGATTCTGGTCTTGCCGAGTCTGCGAGCGAGCAGGATCTGGCCGACGGCGTTGTTGATCTTGTGCGAGCCGGTGTGGTTGAGGTCCTCCCTCTTGAACCAGATCTGCGCACCGCCGGCGGCCTTGGTCATGCGGTCGGCGGGGTAGAGCTCGCTGGGGCGGCCAATGTACTCGTAGTAGCTCTCGAACTCCTTCCAGAACTCGGGGTCCTCGAGCGCAGTGAGGTAGGCCTTCTCGAGCTCCTGGTGGGCGTCGAAGAGCGCCTCGGGGATGTACTGACCGCCGAACTTGCCGAAACGCGGCGGACGCACCTTGCCCTCGGCATCGACGATGGTGTCGAGGCCAGGCACGGGTGGCCTGTCTGCGGGGACGACGGCGTCGACCTTGGGCACGGGGACCGAGTCGGGCTGGTCCATGACCTGCTTGATGTTGAGCGGCTGCTTGCGCTGGATGCCGCCCTCGTTCTTGCCGGTGATCTCGGCGCAGTAGGCACGCACCGCCTCGACACGCGCGGCGGTGTTTGCGGGCGCGTCCTTGAGCTTGGCGACGATCTTGCTTCCGATGACGACGCCGTCGGCATGCTCGCCGACCTCGACAAAGTGGTCTCGTGTGGACACGCCGAAGCCGACGGCGAGCGGGATGGGGGTGATGCTGCGAATGCGGGAGATGAGGTCGGGCAAGGAGGTGGAGACGGTGGTGGTGGCACCGGTGGTGCCCATCTTGGAGACGACGTAGATGAACGAGTCTGCGAGCGAGGCGAGGTGCTTGATGCGCTCGGTCGAGGTGGAAGGGGCGATGAGCGGCACGTACGAGAGGCCGTACTTGGTGCAGGCGCCTCGGAAGTCGACGGCCTCCTCGGGAGGCAGGTCGACGATGATGAAGCCGTTGGCACCGGCGGCCTTGGCATCCTGTACCGCCTTGTCCTCTCCGTAGGCGAGCGTGGGGTTGTAGTAGCCCATGAACAGAACGGGAGCCTTGAGGCCCTTGGCGCGTGCCTGACGGACATAGTCGAGGCACTGGGTGTAGCCGACGCCCTGCTCCAATGCGACCTGGTTGCTCTCCTGGATGGCGGGGCCGTCAGCCTGGGGATCGGAGAAGGGAACGCCGAGCTCGATGACGTCTGCGCCGCCCTGCTCGAGGGCGAGGAGGACATCGACGGTGTCGTGCTTGGTGGGGAAGCCGGCGGTGACGAAGCTGACGAAGACGGCCTCGTTCTTGGCGGCCTTGGCGGCGAAGGTGGCTTTGATCTGGTCGGTCATGGTGTGCGGAAGGCCGAGGCGAGGGGTGATGGAGAAGTTGCGAATGGGGACGCGAGCTGTCGACGAGGTAAGGACGGACAGCGGGCGTGTAGATATACGGGCAAGCGTGAACGCTGCAGACAAGAGGCGTGGGGCGGCACGCGACGAGATGATGAGGCAAGGACGAGTCACCGCAAATGGACGAGGTGACGAGGATGTTGCACGGATGTTGGTGATGAAAGTGGACGGTGAACGGTGGTTGAGAAGAAGAGTAGTGAAGCGAAGAGGAGTGTGGGACTGCGGTTGGGCTGTGGGAAAGCGGCGGCGGTTGGCCTCTTCTTCTGGCGGTGGCGAGCAGCTGCATCTTCACTTCACTTCTTCTCAGGCCACCACCTCTCGCTTAGCCGAGCCGACCCTCTCTGTCTCTCTCTCTCTGACTCTCTCTCGCGGCAGCACACCGCAGTGTTCCGCAGTGCCCACAGTGATTACAGTGTGTTGGATTTCGAGAATTGCCCGACAGGCAGGGTCGAGTCAAGCAGTCCCACCACAGCTGTCGTGCGCTGTACCATTTGATAATCCGGCTGCGGAATTTCGCACTCCCCCGCCGCTGCTGCTGCTGCTGCTGCTTCTGCTGCTGTGACTCGTCTCGTCAGAGAGTGGGCCATCCCAACCCGCCGCGTCTAAAATTGTGATTGCCGACAAAAAGGACTCTCTCTCTCGGCTCACCACCGGCAATCCTGCTTGGCAGGCAACGAACGGCACGCTGACTCGAACCCGCTTCATCTGACCCAACCGTGCCCAACCCCGGCCTCATTTCGGAACTTTGTCGCACTTGCCCACAGCCGCATGACACCACACTCTACGCAGTCTAGGTTGAAGCCATCGTGGCGCTTGCATTCATGCATCCCCGTGCATTGCAAAGATACAGCAGCGCTCAGCACGAAGCGATGGGCGTCGAGTGTCCGTTGCAGAGAGAGAAAGAAAAAGGGGCGAGGGCGAGCTAAGAAAAAGGGGCGAGGGCGAGCTAAGACTTGCGTGTCTGCTCGCGTGCCGCCTTGATGAGCGGTGCCAGCGTGCGCAGGCTCTCGGAGCGCTTGAGGAACGGATGCGCCAGCATGCCCACCGCGTCCGGCCGCCGGTCGGCATCCACATCGAGGCACGTCTTGAGAAAGTCCTTGAACGTGTTGGACAGATTCTCGGGGTTGTTGATCTTGGGCGTGCCGTTGGTGGCGATCAGGTAGAGCGCACGCAGCGGATTCTCGTTCAGGTACGGCGGCTCGCCCTCCACCATCTCGATGCACATGATGCCCAGACTCCAAATGTCCACCTTGGGCCCGTACTCCTTGCGCGTCACCACCTCGGGCGCCATCCAGTACGGCGTACCCACCATGGTGGTGCGCTTCGCCTGCGACTCGCCAATCTGCGCGCAGAATCCAAAGTCCGTCAGCTTGATGTCGCCCTGCAGACTCAGCAGCACGTTGTCCGACTTGATGTCGCGGTGGATCACGCCGTGCTCGTGCAGGTGTCGCAGGCCCTCGAGCACCTCGCGGCTCACCGCCGCAATCTGCCCCTCGGTCATGATGTTGCACGTCACCACGTCCGTCAGACTGCCGCCCTCCATGTACTCCATGACCACCCACAGGTCGCCCTTGAACAGGAACGAGTCGATAAAGTTGACAATGTTGCGATGGCGCGACTCCTTCATCACGAGGATCTCGTTGATGATCAGATCCTTCTTGGGCTGCTGCTCCAGATTCATCTGCTTGATCGCCACCGAATGGTTCGTGCCCACCTGGTACGCCGTGAACACGCCGCCACTCGCGCCCTGCCCGATCTTGGACAGGCTCCGGTACAGCTTGGTCGGGTCCGCATCCGTGCATATCGCCTGCAGCTTGGCGATCACGTCCGAGTCCTTGACCGTGTTCTTCTTGGTCTCGCGCCTCCTTGGCACCGCGCCCGGTCCCTGTGCCGGTCCCGCTGCCGGTGCCGCCTTGGCGCTTTTGGCAGCGGCTGACGTCGTCGAAGCGCCGTTGGTGGTGCCAGCTTTCGAGACAGAAGCACCAGAAGCGCCCGGCTGCCTGGATCCCATGGGCGGCGAGCCTGCTTTGGTGGCCTGGCCCGCTCCAGGCGCCGGTGCTGGTCGCGTCGGCTTGAGCGCCACGTCGCCGGTGGCGTGGGGCGCGCGCAGATCGGGGCTGCCGATGTCGCCGGGTCTCTTGCCGTGCAGCGCACCGGGCGGCACGGGAGCAGCGCGAGGCTTTTCGTACAGCACAGGCTGAGGTCCGGATTTGAAGCCGTCGTCGCTGCTGCTGGTGTCGGTGCGTGGCGTGCCGGGAGCCTGATTGTTGCCCTTGGCGTAGCCCATCTTCTTCCACACATCGGTGTCGCCATCGCTCTTGGTGGCATCCTGGTAGAAGGCGACAATGTCCATCACCGCCTGCGGGTTGGCCTCCTGGTCCTGGCGCGAGATGCCCGACTCTTGCAAGAGTTGCTGCCACTCCTTGGGCAGACCGGTGAACTCGCCCGTGTCCGAGTTGAAGCCGACGTGGGTGAGGTGGACGGGGTCGTAGGGCGTCGAGATCTCGATCTTCTTTTGCGCCGAAAAGACGTCGCTCATCGAGTTGACAAAGCCGCCAAAGACGCTCTTGAACGTGTTGCGGCCTCCGGGCGTGGCGCTGCCGTCGCGACTTCGCTCGCGGTCGCGCGTGCCGTGCACAAACTGGCTCTGCGTGGTGAGCGATGGCGTGGACTCGCCCGGTGCACCGTGTTCGAGCGTTGGTGACGACTGGTTGAGCGTTGGCGAGCCGATCATCTGGTGCTGCTGCGGGCCGATGCTCGAGTGCGAACGCTGCGCCATGACGGGCGCCACGTGCTGCGAGGCGGTCACCGACGACACCGTGTGGAAGGTGTCGGGGCCGGACGTGTTGGAGCGTACGGGGCGAGGTGGGAAGGCCGCGTTGGACGTCGAAGCACCGGGCGCGTTCGACGAGTAGGGCGAGGCCGAGACGGGGCCCGAGATGGGAGAAGCGGCCGGCGGATGATTGCCTACGCCGAATGGCAGGCTGGACTGAGCGGGTAGACCCGAGCGAGGGCCCTGCATAGATTGGACGGATGTGTTGATGGTGGGGTTCGGTCGGTAAGGACCTACTGCAGCGGGCGCCGCCGAAGCGCCTGTGGACCACGCTGCGGACGATGTGCCGTTTGCGAATGTGGATGCCGAGGTGGAGGTGGGCGAGGCGGAGGTGGACGAAGGGCCGGCCTGACGCGATGCAAAGACGGAGCCGGAGGCTGCAGTCGAGTTTGGATGGTTGGGTGGAGCGGGTGCACTGCGTTTGGGGACGAGGTTGAGGTCGCCAAAGTCGAAGCTGCTGCCGAGGCCAGAGAAGGTGGCGTCTGGATTGCCGATACCCTCTACGCCCTTGAGGTAGTTGGGGGTGGTGCTCGAGGAAGGATCGGCATGAGCGACGGATGGAGGCATGGGTGGACGCGATGTGGCTTCGGCAAGAGCATCTGCACTGCGTGGCATGACTTGTGCGCCATGGAAGTCATGCGGGTGCTTGATCACCGAGCGTTTGGGTGATTGATGCATGATGAAAGCGAGTTCTACCTGCGGCAAGGGAAGCTGGCGGAAGCAGCGGCTGTTCTATTGGGAGCGTTCGAGTGTCGGCCAGATGATGCTGCAAAGGTTGGCAGGTGGTTGAATCCAAGAGGGAGCTCGGAGGAGCGGTAGCAAAAGCAGTGACGTTGATTTATAGTAGTCGGCACGGCATGTGTTTCGAGACTGCGCAGCAGGCAGACGTGTGGACGCGAGGTGCAATCTAGGTGCTGGCAAAGTGTGCGACGATGCGCGCCGCGTGCTACTGGATGGGCACGGTGAAGGACAGAGCGCGGTGCTAGCGCCGATGACGACGGTGGTAGGCGCAAGGTGACGAGAGCGAGGGCGGTGATGGGTGAGGAACGCGCGCAGAAGGCACGATGAAGGATGGGACGAAGGAGCGGTTGAGCAGGTGGTGTGATGGTAGCGTTGCGCACACCGAGCCAAGTAGGAGCCGCTGGATGATTAGATCGAAGGGGTCCGACCCTAAACTGATGCGCTTGCGATTGAATGGGTGCGCTGCCACACTGCTCGCTCTTGGCACTCGAGCACGCGCTGGCTGGCCGACTGGCTGGCTGGCTGGCGCTTGTTTGCGAACAACGCTTTGAGAGGGCGCTGTGCTGTCGACGCTTGCGCGCGCTGGAGCCACTCTCGGGGCCACTGAGACGCCCTACTCGAAATGCACGAGCGCTGTGAAATTGTCAGAGGCGCGTCGCCCTCTTTTTTTGTCTCTTTTTTTCCCTGTCTCGGTGTTACCTGCGCATGTCCAACAGAGGGCCGGGGGCCGGCACAGTGGCCAAGTGGCTCGGCTCGAAATCAGGATCAACATCAACTGCAGCCGCTCAGTGCAGCCAAAAAGCAATTTTGTATTTCCAGCCGCTCTTCTGCGCTTCATCTCGGATGCACTTTTTGTATTCGCTCGAATGCAGGTCTGAATTGGATGCGAAGGGCCCTTTGTCCTGCCTGCACCTGCAACCCAACCAGCTTTGTGGCTCAGATTCGGGGGTGCACACCGGTCTGATCGTGCTGCACTATAGCTTATTGGCTCGACAGCGAGCGCTGGTTCTACCGGATGTACAGAGGGGCGACACACGCTGCGCAGGAAAGCATTGCGAACCGAACAGCGTGGAGAAGAACAGCCAAGCTGCGGCCGAAGCCGAGGGACTGCTTCACCGCGGCGCAGGGCGACGTTCGCTCTAACACGCTCGACCTGCGCTCGTGGCTTCACGCTCCAAATGCCTTTACTTGCGCTCGGACCCTGGCTGGAGGATGCAGTGTGCGGCGCCCATCCCGTCTGCACGCATTGCCGTGGCCGTTCCTGCGGTTGGATGATGGCCTGCTCGCAGCCCTGCTTCATCTCGGGTCCCCACCTCTTTCCACCGGCGCCGCCTCCGCTTGGACTCCCTCAATACCCTAGCCCGCCCGCCCGATCGACAGCTGCCCCCAAGGCTCGACATTGCTCATTTCATCGCCTCATTGTTGCATCGTTCATACACGCTGTGGCCGGCGTTGCATCGCTTGGTTGAGGCCCGCTTTCAAGGTAGCACGCACCGCCTGGCAACCTTTCCATGGCGCCGTCGACGCCCGACTTTTTCCGCAAGCGCACCACCAGCACCAACAGCATCGCCAGCATCTCGAGCGCCAAGCTGCGCAGCTCGCTCGCCTCCCTCCCCTCGAGATCTTCGCGCGATCGGCTCCAATCCGAAGAACGCGCCACCCCGCCCCTTCCGAGTGGTGCTGCTGCTGCTGCTGCTGCTGGCAAACTTTCGGCCGCTCCGACCAGTGTCGCTGCCGTCGATCTCTTCGGAGGTGCGCCGCTTTCCACCACGACCAGTCCCGTCGGCGCCCAGTCCGATCCCGACTTCGGATCTTCCTACGAAGGACCCGGCGCTTTCCACCACCTCGCATCGGATCGCTCCGCACATCTCGCTCCGTCTGGATCCTCTGCTACACCTCCTCCTACCGCCTCCACACTCTCGAGAGTCGCGCAGATGAACTCGGCCTATCACGCGTCGAATGCGCAGGAGGGTGCATGGCTCGGTGGAGCCGTCGACCACTCGTCGCTCAGCCCGCACGGCCTCTCGCCCAATCCACTCGGAACCCACTTTGGCACCTCGCCGGGCAATCAATCCGACATGTCCAACGAGGCGCAGTTCCACTCCAACGATGCCCTCTCGGACGTTTCTGGCTCCGGCTACGAGCATCCATCCGCCAACCACCTCTACTCGGACGCGCTCAACATGTCCGATCAGGACCACATGGACAGCCGCACCGCCGATCCGCCCCAGCTCCACTATACCGCCTCCTCGGCGCTCGCAACACCAACCTTGGCCGACCAGGCCACCTACGATGACTCGCGCGGGTACATGTCCAGCGCCGCCACCGCCGCCGCTTCCTCGACCGACATCGCTTCCAGCGCCCGCTTCAGCACCCAGAGCGCATCCACGGTGCCCGGCATCACTCCCTCCTCCACCTTGGTCGACTCCAGCATCCCTTCGAGCAATACGCCAAGCATGGCCAACAACGGTCCCACCATGGAAGACATTGTGCCCACCAGCTTCGACGAGGGTGTGCTGCGTTCGTTGTGCGACATCGACTGCGGCATGCCGCTGCTCTTCGATCGCATCAAGCAGAGCATGGTCTCCGCCCGCGAGGCGTCCGTCTTCCTCAAGAAGCGCGCCGTCATCGAAGACGAGTACGCGCGCAGCATGGCCAAGCTCGCACGCTCCACCTTCGAAACCTACTCGCTCAGCGACGCCAAGGCAGGCTCGTTTGTCAAGTCGTGGCACTCGGTGGTCAAGACGCACGAGACCATCGCCGACAACCGTCTGCGCTTCTCGGTCAAGCTCAACGAGATGAGCGACGAGCTCGCCAACCTCGCCAAGGAGGTCGACAAGAGTCGCAAGCACGCACGCGAGACGG
The DNA here is from genome assembly GCF_000747765.1 of Moesziomyces antarcticus. Lineage (NCBI taxonomy): Eukaryota > Fungi > Basidiomycota > Ustilaginomycetes > Ustilaginales > Ustilaginaceae > Moesziomyces > Moesziomyces antarcticus. The sequence continues at coordinate 301,220 of NW_014638997.1, forward strand.
GCTTGCGTCTCGAGAAGAACTTGCAGGATGCCGAGGCAGGCGTGGAAAAGGCGCGCGGCCGATTCGACACGGCGGCCGAGGACCTCGAGCGTCTGCTTCTGCTCAAGTCGGGCGAGTCTACAAAGTCGGGCGAGATCCAGGGCGGCTCCGGCGGCGGTGGCAGCAGCGGAAAGCGCACGCTCGGCAAGGCGATCGGCAAGAGCGGCTTGCTGTTCAAGAACAAGAATCCGCAACAGATCCTCAAGCAGGAGGAGGAGATCCGCGCCAGGACCAGCACCGCCAGCGACGCCTTCCGCAGAGAGGTGCTCAGCACCCAGGGCATCCGTCAGGAGTACTTTAATCTCCAGCTGCCGCGCATCCTGCGTACGCTCAAGGAGAATGCAGAGGAGATCGACAATGGCACACAGTACCACCTCTCGCGATACGCCTTCCTCTACGAAAGCACCGTGCTCAACGACGGCATGGCCATCTCGCCTGTCGGCACGGACGTGACACCCGCCAGCGGCCTCAAGGGTGCAGTCGAGACGATCGACAACCGTGCCGACTTCAAGCAGTACATGGCCAACTACCAGGTGGCGCACGGACGCGACTACAAGGGTCCGCGCAGGGAGGGGCCGTACGAAGAGGGTTTCCTCAACAACTCGGCCGCATCCAAGGGCGCCGCTGCGGGTGCTGCGAGAGCACCCGCAGTGTCGGAGCGTGCGATCTTTGGCGTGGACCTCGCCGAGCAGATGGCTCGGGACAGTGTCGAGATCCCGCCGATTCTGGAAAAGTGCGCGCAGGCGATCGAGGAAGTGGGTATCGAGAACATGGGCATCTACCGGCTCTCGGGCACCACGTCCAAGGTGCAGAAGCTCAAGGCCAAGTTTGATGCCGACTGGAGCGGTGTGGATCTGATGAACGACGAGGCGATCCAGGACATCAATATCGTGGCTGGGTGTCTCAAGTTGTGGTTCCGCGAGCTGCCGGAACCGCTGCTGACACACGAGCTTTATGCGGGGTTCATCGAGGCGGCCAAGATCGACAATGATCGCTTGAGGCATATTAGGTTGCATGAGCGCGTCAACGAGTTGCCCGACGCCAACTATGCTACGCTCAAGTACCTCATGGGTCATTTGGATAAGGTCAAGTCGCTCGAACATCTCAACCAGATGTCCGCCAGCAATTTGGCTATTGTGTTTGGTCCCACGCTCTTGTCGCCCCCTCCTGCAGGGTACGACGATGGCACGGCCCACAACGGCGCAGGTGGCATCCAGATTCACGACATGAGCTTCCAGTGCCGAGCAGTAGAGACCATCCTCGACAAGTACCGCGAGATCTTTGTCGACGAAGGCGAAGAGTAGATCCCCCTCCTCTCCAGCCCCCACTATCGTAATTCACCCCCCTTTCCCCTTCACGCTCTTTGGACACGCTCCACTCGACTCGGCCCTGTTGTTGTACAACTCTTTCGCTTCCACTTTGCTATACTAGCCTGCCTATGCTTATCCTCCCCATTCGCGCGTTTGACGCACAAACCACACGTCCAATCACGATCCACGCGGGCAAGACAAGAACGAACGGATGTAGGGAGGTTGATTATACAAGTGAGGCGGGATGATTACGGTATTACAGCGCTATGCCAGTTGCAGAGAGATGCGCACACAGCACAAAGCCCCAAAGTAGGTGGGGCCAACGAACATTCACGGGGTCTACGTGCGCACGCTAGCTAGATGCGGGCAGGCATGCCGAAGGCAGCGGCGAGTTCCAGATGGACGACTCGGATCTCGCCGCCTCGTCCATGCGCGCACGGCGGCTGTTGGTGCGCGCACGCGGCTTCTTGTCCGCGACACCGGCCGGAGCAGTGCTTGCGTGTTCTGTCGAAGGCAGGCCGACGAGCGAGCTCAACGGCGTCTGTTCCACCACCGCCGACGGCATGGCAAACGGCTCAAACGACATGCCGTCGGCAAAGAACTTGCGGTCGTCCAGGCTGGTGTCCAAAGCGTCGGTGCCAAACGACGAGTCGCTGTCAGACGAGGTAAAGGTGGGCGACGAAAAGCCCGAGGTCGACGTCATTCCACCCATGACACTGTTGCGGCGGCCTAGGTATTCCAACGTGCCGCTGCCGTCCATGAGCCCCTTTGCAAAGCTCGATGCTGCAAAGCCGACGGTCAGCGTGGAAGCGTCGAGCGGCTGGGGCAGCGCCGACATGCTCCAGTTCATCATCGAGGTCTGCTTGAACGGCGAGATGGGCTGGGCCAGATCCGGCAGGAGCGACAGCGGCGGGTGCTCGGTCGACATGGCAAGCGGCTCGCCCGTCTTGTGAAGCAGCTGACCGATCCACAGATTGTCCTGCGAAGCAGGCACTCCAATCGGGTGAGACGACTGGATCTGGTACGGCATGGCAAGAGTCTGTGCAGCTTGCGTGACTGGCTCTGCGGCAGGTGCGGCCAAGGGCGCCGGGCTGTCTACGGCGTAGTTGGAGGGAGTAGCGCTACGCGAACGCAGCATCTGCACTTCGTGCATGAGCTCGCGCACCCGCCTCTCCTGCTCCTGGTGCCTCGCAATGCTCGCCTTGACGATCTCGCCCTTGGTGGGGCGCTTGCCGGCCGCCATGGCTTCCACGAGCTCGGGAATGTTGGCGGCCAGTTCGGAGAACTTCTCGTTCATGGCTTCCCTGCGTTCCTTCTCGATGATGCTGTGCGTAGCTTTGGAGGAGGGCGAGAGCTCGGAGCGCTTGCGCCTCTTGCTGGTGCGCGCGGGCGCGCCGTCGTTTGATGCAGGCGCGGGCGAGTCGTGGTCCTCGACGTCGTTCTCGACCGAAGCGCGTCGGTCGGCAGCCGGGCCGGGGGAGCGGCCGCGCGAATGTTCTGTCTTGATCGCTGCCATGATTGTAATGGCGATTGAGCTTGGTTTGCGAGGGCGAAAGGCACGAAAAGAGAAACAAAGTTGTGGCGGATCGTCGTGAAGGATCGTGGCTGCAAGGGTAGACTTGAGCGATTGGTATCTTTATGAGGCGAGAATGATTCGCGGGGGGGTATGACGGAGTCGGAAAGTGTGGAATGAAGTGGACCCGGTGGCGTGTGGGAGCGATTGGAAGCCCCTACGTAGCGATGTGATGCGAAATGAAGGTGACAGATGTCGATGAGCGTGCAAGTGCACAAATGAAGTCGTGAGGGTGGACGATGGCCTTTCCAAAGAGAGAGAGAGGCTGGCCGAGTTGATGCAGGTATATGTGCAGGATAGGAGACGGACAAGTGGCGCAGATGAGGTGGTGCGGCAATGGAATCTGGAAGGAGCCGAGAGACAAAAGCCAGAGAAGAAAGTGGGAAGGGGCAAGCAGGAGAATGAGAATGAGGAGGTGAAGAAAGGAAGAAACGACAACGACGAAGATGGACGCTAGAAGAAAGGCACGTCTGGACGTGGAACCAACAGATAGGGTGTCCGGAAGAGTGAGGTGGCGGGAGGGTTGAAAGATATGAGCCGACGACGATGTTCCTTTGAAGGCGTAGCTCAAGGTGGCATGGGAAGGGCGCAGGGGAGAAAGGCTGCCGATTGTACTTGAGAGAGTCGGGTGGCGAGGCTCGCTGCAGGCTCCGACGGCGGAAGGGCCGACTGAATGCATACACGACTCAGGCACCGCAGAGCAACAAAAGGGGAGAGCGAGCGAGCGAATACGCAGCATACGCCATGGTCTGTATGAGAGGCTCGAGTGTTGCAGTGTTGGACTGTTGGACTGTCGGCCTGGGGCAGCCGACGAGAGCAACACTCGGTTGCAGGCCGCAACTCGCAGCTCGCAGCTCGCAGCTCGCAGCAGCAACGGTGCGATTTTCTGGCCAGGCGGAGCTCGCGAAGAAAAGTGCAGTGAGCGCATGCCGACGGACAGCGGTTGGGCCGCCTCCCTTTGATGCGAAGGTGGGTGGCGAGCTCAGAGGGTCAGCGGTAAGAGGAGGCCCGCCTCGGTTGGCAGGCGCTGCAGGCGCTGCAGACCTTGCATCTGACGCATAGTGGACGTATCTCTGGAGCGCTGGAGCGCTTGGGGCGTGGCAGAAGCAAGGGCGGAGCTGGTGCCTCGTGTCGCGAACGCCAACAAAGGGGGGAGGGAAAGCGCTTGGGCCCGAATCATGAGGCTTGAGCACCTGCCCGGTGATGCGGTGGCAGCGCAAGAGAGCGGCATGCTTCGGCGCGGAGGGCCCGTCAAGGAGCGGAGTGGTACGCTCGTTGGCCCGATACTCTGAGCTCCGCGACCGGGCTGTCGGATGCACTGGGGCTGCAGATCCTATTGTAGGCTTGGGCAGAAGAAACTCATGCGCGCAGTCGCTTATCTTTCTGTCCATCTTTGCGGCGACACTCACGACTGACTTGACTGCTGTTGCTGCCTCTTGCCACACTCTAGGCATGCAACGACGCCTTCGCTTTCTAGTTTCTAGTCCGGACAGAAAGCCGACGTCGGCTTGGGCCTCCTGTGGTTTGCCAATTCGGACCAACCGAATTCTCACGCGGCAAGCCTCCTTTGCTTTTTCTCTCTCTACCCCGTGGCTCGGATGCCTTCCGACGCCATCCAAACTTCCGCTGGCATCGACGCTTCGGCCCCCGCTCAGGCCTCGTCCTCCGATCGCCGGCTGCTTGGCATTGGTACTGCCGAAGGAGAGCAAGGCGAGCTGAATGCTGCTGCCGCTGTTGCAAGAAAGCTATTCTCGGCCAGATGCGAGGGCGAGCCAATCGCCACTGTATGCACGCTCAGCTGCACGCCGCACAGATCTGCATCTGGTGCATGCAGGGTTGGGCTTTCCAGGCGTTCTTCTCGACTTCTCTTGCCGCTCCTAGCTGCTCGCCAGCTCTTTTTTTTTTTTTCTGCCCGCCTCGCTTGACTCTGGCTTCCCCCCACCCGCTAAATCCAGCATTCCCCCCTGTCGCCCTGTCGTTCTTCTAATTTAGCGTCGCCTTGGGCACCGCGTGCATGCATGTCAAGACGCAAAATTCAGCGGCAGGCGTACGCCAACCCCACGCTCCACTACGGATTCCGCTCCGGCCCTTTGAGCCAAGATGCTGTATTCCGCAGACCGAGGAAGAGCCCTTTGTGGTCAGAGCGACTCGAAGATCCGCGGCTCGTTGTCTCGCCGTTTGATCGTTAGAAAGCGCCGATTGAACCCCCTTTGAAAGGCGGGGCGCTCTCTGATTCGCCCGCGTGGACGCAAGGTGCAAAGGCCCCCCCTGGGCGCCAACATGTAGCTTCGGGCGCTTAATCCTAGCCGAGACGCTGCAGACAATCGTAGGAGGCCGCTTCACAGCCCTAGCCGAGCGCTCGCATCGAGATCTCTGAAAAGAGGCCGCTCCGATCCTGTCCCAAGTGACGGGCGAAAGACGTTTCGGCTCGGCCAGGCGAGATTCCGGAAAGGAGGCCAGAAATCAAGATAGCGAGCCGCCCACTAAGAATCTCACGCACTGGCTTCGGTCTACGCAAGCCGTGGCGCAACGGGGAGTTCTGGTTTCTAGTTGGCGCGTCCAGTCACCCGCCCTAAAGTTACTGTAAAGTCACCCACACAAAGGGGCTAGATGCTCGGGCTCACAATACCAATGCCGGTGGCGGTGGGCGGGCCAAGAGCACAATCGACATGTCGCCTTTGCGAATCACAATTTCGTTTCATGTGCTCATGATCAAAGGGACGCCGCTTTGGCATTTGCATCAATCAAGACGCTGCGGCGGCTGCCAAATTGGAAATTCGGCCAAAATGTCGAATCGCCTCGCTTTCAGTGTCGACTTGGAAGGCGAGGACTCGGCGCCGCATGCCTCGACTCGGCCTTGGCCTTGGCTTTGCTTGGGACTGCAGCATGCTGTCCCGTGGCATGGCATGGCCGAGTGCAGCCACCATGGTTTGCTGGCCAGCCGAGGTGGCACGGCGATAGGGAACGGGAACGGAATCCACAGAAAAGATGTGGCGTGCACCACGGTCTCGGGGCTTGGGTGTGGGGTCGCGACCATGATGCTCGCGGGCAATGGAATGCGCCTTGCAAGGTGGCGGAGCGCTGGGCGCTGTCGGCGTTTCAACTGGTCCAGCTCAGATGCTGGAACAAGCCGTGTGTGTATCTGGGGGCGCTGGGCGGCTAAGATCCACCAATCACGAGCCAAGCCCTCCCCGCCACGTCGGCATGGGCCTCGCACGGAATCCAGCGCGCCGGTGCGGCGGCAAAACGCCACCCGAGCCAACCAGGGTCCAAAACTTCAGCCACCCTACTTGGTCCCGACCCCTGACTGCCCTCTTCTCTTGGCTCTGTCCTGTGGCCACGTTGGACTGTAGCTGCCCAGATGCCGCGACGACCTTCGCACGCCATCCTGCACCTCGTCCGCTGCGGGCGCCTAACCCGCCAACCAAAGCCGTGGCACAAGCGGTTGTCGCCTCGCTCGACGCCGCAAAGCATCGGTTGCTGCATTCACGGCGGCGTACAGTCGACCAAATTGCACAATTTTGTGTTGTTAAGTTCAGAAAGACAGACAGCGATTGTTAGGGCGAGGTTTAAGCGCGAGATTTCGCCTGTCAGTCACGTCATGCGACGCCCTCCTGCATGCACCAAAAAAAAGGATGCTGATCCGTGCATCGACATCCCACCACCTTCTGATATCCCCTCGATACCTCAACGAGAGCATTCCAAACACTCGATCATGTCAGGTCCATCGTCACAGGGCTATACAGCTGACAACGGCTTGAGGCGCATCAATACGGGGCTTTCGGAAGCCAGCGCCGGAGGTCCTCGCAGTAGCGGTGCTGGGAGCGGTCGCTTGTCGCTGCACATCCCCAACGCCTATCCTCGAGCCCTCTCGCCACGATCAGCAAACAGCTCCAAGCAAGGCACGCCGTCCTCATCTCGGGCTGCTTCGCCTTCTAGACAACCAGTATCTGCATTCGATGCGGTCAAGGGGCCAGCCCAAGGGGAGGCGGACGAGCGTTCAAGTCGCTCGGCTAGACCGCCACGCGTGAGGGTGTTTCGACGCGACAGCTCGCTCATCACTGTTCACCAGGTCGATGATGGCGCTAGCGACGGTGCTGAGCCATCAACGATCGCTGCGCCGCGTACAAGAGCGTTCCTCCGACCGGTCATAGCAGTTCGCGACTTTTTCGCTACCAAGCAGACCTCGTCCAGTTCAGCGAGGGACTTCCTCGCGCGCGAGCGCAATTTCTTCAGCTGGCTCCGTCTCTCCTGCCTGCTGGCCATTCTATCCGCCTCGTTGATCCTGCAGCTTCAACTACCCGACTCTGTCCGCTCTTCGTCACATCCTCGACGCAGACACAGCCACACCCCAGTGGATTGGGACAACTTGCCGCTGGCATCAAAAGCCTTCGCGGGAATCTTCTTCGTGCTCTCCTTGCTCGCTTTAGCAACGGGACTCGCAGACTACCTCTCTGCAGAGCGCCAGCTCGAAAAGGAACAGGTCGATTTCGACGAAACCGAAGGCGTCTTTCTCAACGACGCACACACTTCGCAGTTTGTACACGTCGTCATGCTCACCGTAGGCGCTGGCATCGTCGCTTCCGCTCTATGGCTCATAGCCTCGTAATCCCACACGCGCTGCTTAAGCATTCTCGACCCGTCACGTCCGAGCGAGGTATCGACCATGGCAACAGTCTGAAATGAGGAGAGCGAGTAGGAAGCATGCAGCGAAACGCGCGAAACCCGGACAGATCGCAAGAGGGACACTGATCCACAAAGCGAAAGGAAAGGATCGTCGCCTCGGCTCTATGGCTCATGGCCTCCTAATCACACAAGTGTTGCTGAAACGTTCACAGCCGGTCACCATGCAGTCATTCTTGAGTTTTCGACTGAGTTTTGCGATGCAGTGGCAGGAAGACATACGAACCCGGACAGATCGCAAGAGCCACACGGATACATAGGTTGAAAGGGACGGGACGTTCGACTCGCTGGCTCATGGCCTCCTAATCAAGCACACGTTGCTGAAACAATCTCAACCGGTCACCAGCCAGCCACCCTCGAGCGAGCTTTAGGTCGAGACAGGAGTTCGAACAACAAGAGCCAGCAGAGATACGTGCAGTGGGACGCGGCGCAGTCATCGTCGCATCCGCTCTCTGGCTTATATCCTCACAGAATTTACACAAGGTGCTGAACCATTCTCAAGCAGTCACCACCAAGCGACTATTCGACCGTGACAACGATTTCGAATGACGAGAGCGAGTAGGATACATGCAGAGAAACGAAGGCATACAAAACGCGAAAGCGACAATGATATACAGTATGAAAGGATCGGAGCAACGTGACGTTTGGATTGGGGCAGCGATGCTTGCGCTGCTTGGGGGTATGGATAGTGGTATCGCCAGTCACACTGCGAGCAAAGCTTACTGCCTGCCTTCGGACAGGACAGGGCTGTGTTTGGCACAGAGTGACATGGTATCGGTAATCGCCCTTATCTCGTACGGCTGCTGACACCGTGCGCTGTTGCGCCAGCAGCCGGTGGTGACGAGACGACCTTGATGGTGGGCGGAGTTGGGCGATTGCGCGGCGGACTGAGGACCTGATGCGAGACTTTGCGTTGATGCTGCTGCAGCTGTTGGTCGGCCAGATGCTTCTGGTACTGCAGCGTCTTCCTCTGGCTCCGCGCCATCTCGTTCTCCGAATCTTCCACCACCGTCTTGAGTTTTTCGCCAGCCAGACGGATGGCGGCGCTTGAAAAGTTTAAGGGCAGAAAGAGGTAGAATGCCACGCCGCGTTCCCACCAAGGATCCGACACACGATGCGGCGTGCTTCGCGAGCGCGATCGCTGTGCACCCGCATCATTCCTGGCTCGCGATGCGCGCGAGTCGGCACCTGATGGCGGCGTCGCCGAATAGTTGGGCGGAGTGCCGGCGCCTGGAGGAGAGACCAAGCCAGACGCTGGGGCCGAACCTCCCACTTCGCGCGACGAGACGACTGAGCCGTAAGCCTGGCTCACGTACGGCTGCGAATGTGCGCCAGCCGATGGGTCGGCCGGACTCATTTCGGCTTCTGTGGAGCCTGTGCCGATGCCGAGCGCGGCAGTGGAAGGAAGACTGCGCGGCATGTCGTGCAGGTAGTGCTTGGGTCCTGCGCGGCGAACTGTAAGCCCCGAACCCAGCAGATACTTGACAGCTTCGAACAGCGAGATGCGCAGACTTGCTGCTCGCTCGCGTTCTCGGCGCTCCTCTTCGATCAACTCGGCATTGATCGCGGTCTCGCGAAGAAGATCCTCCAGCCTGCTCTCGACGATGCTGAACTTTTCCTCGGCGGACAGTCGCAGATGTTCTTCCTTGCGCTCCGAGCGGCGAACGGCACGGCTAAGCTGAGCGTCGTAGTCGCGTAGGATGCGCACCTCGCTCTTGGTGGCGTAGAGTTTGCGCAAGCTCGTAAGGTCAGCTTCGAGGCGGCGAAGGCGTTGGTTCATGCGCTCGACTTTGGACGAGGGGTAATGCACCTGCTCCTGGAGGTGGAGCATGCGACGACGGAAGAGTCCCATGGCATGCGACCATGGCTTGACGCCCGCAGCTAGCGTAAAAAGTCGAATGTTGAAGGCGTTGAGGTACTTGTTTCCGTCGGTCATGGTCTCGCGCATCCAGTAGAGCATGTAGGCTCCCATGATGGGGCTCAGGACGCAAAAGAGGAGGCTGAGCAGCTCCGAGCGCCGAAGCTCGGCGGCGGCTTGCTGACGAGTCTCGTTTTGCTGCTCGGATTCGGCAGAGGTTGGAGTCGGGCGAGGGGTTGTGCCATCGGAGGCAACGTCTTCCTCTTCTTGCTCCTCGTCGTGTGCGAGAACCTGACGGGTCCTCGAAGCGTAGTAGATCTCCCACGGCACCCGAAGGAACTGGTAGAGCCAAAAGCTGGCGAGGATGAGCAGGATCGCATCCGACCACGCGTCCGAGTGACCGCCGAGCAGAGCGCCTAGCGGAGGCGCGAGTGCTACAGCCAAGGGGGCATAGTGCCAGCCTCCGAACGTGTCTCGGGCTGCGCTTTGTGCGGCCTCGAATTCGGCTTCCTCGCCCTCGGTCATGGAAGGCGGAGCGTGTGGTACAAATTCTGGGTGCGTGGCATTCTGCCTGGTGTACTGCTTGGCGGAGAAGTCGGGAGCGTCTTCCTCTTCTTCCTCGCTGAGGTGTTGCATGGGAGGAGCCGAGGAGGAAGAAGCCGAGCGGCGATAGCGCGGCATGGGCGGATTTAAGCTCGAGGTCGAGTGTGAGCGGGTGTGGCGAGCGGGTCTTTCGGTGTAGGTCGAGATGTTGGGAATGGAGGAGCTTCTTGGTGCTGCGAAGCCACTTGCGGCGGCTGGTGCGCTGGACGGGCTGCCACCTTTGAGGCCTGTCCTGGAGGCCGGGTGGTCAAACATGTCGCGACCACGGCCCTCTGCGGCGATCTTTTGGAGCTCGCTCATGTCGGTGGTGTGGCTGGCAATGCCAAAGACGTCGATGGCATCGATGCGGGTGGTCTCGGCTTCTTCCTGGTTCGAGAGGACGGCGATGGTGAGCGAGTCGACCTTCTGAAATTTGACGAAGCGGAGCGAATAGGCCTTGCCTCCGCCTCCGTTCTCGGCGCCTCGAACGTGTTCGTCGGGAAGCTCGAATTCCTGATCGGCGTTTTCGGTGGTGGCGTCGTCGAAGCCGAGTCCAGGTCGATTGACAAAGATCTTGACTTGCCTGGGAGCGTGTGCGAAATGCGAGGGGAGCGTGCGGAGGAGGATGCCAGAAAGCTTGACTTGCTGTTTGAATGTGAGGGAGATGAGGAGTTGGTCGTCGGCATCGCTTTCGAGCCACTTGCCGCCGCTTGGTCCGGCGAGAATGTGGTGGAGGCGACGGTCAGGCTTTTCGTTGAGCGCCGAAGACTGCTTGGGTTCGACCACCTTGAGCAGCGAAGTCTGCGACACGGTATGGATGGCATCGTAGATGAGACAGGAAGCAAAGCAAAAGCAAGGATGGCGGGTTAGCAACGTCGGACTTATAGAAGGCTTAAAGGACATGCTCTGACGGCCAAAGGCGGAGGATGTGATGTGTATTGAAGAAGGGTCGGTGATGGGCATGGCGGGGCAAGCTAGCCGAAGAAGAGATACACGAGGTAGGCGCCGACAACAAGCAGGGGAAGGAGGTTTTCGAAGCTTACATGGCCATCGGTGATGCCTGCGACGGCTCGTGCGCCGAAAGAATTGGAGTTGGAGTTGGAGGAGCCAGTGCCCGAGAGCGTTTGACCTGAGCCCGAGAAGGCCGAGGATGCGCCGGAAGAATGCTGTTTGACCAGGGCGGTGAGACGGTTGGGGTCAGCACCCTGCAGAGTGTCGACGACGTTCTTGTTCTTGAGGAACAGGAAAGTGGGCATGGCGCGGACACGGTAGCGCTGCGCCACGGCTTGCACGCGGTCTACATCGACCTTGAGGAAGGTGACGTTCGGATGCTGTATGTAGAGTAAGGTGAAAAACACACGAAGGGTCAGTCTACCGGGTGCGTCGTTTTTGACCGACTTGTCGCTGCAGCAGAAGCACGAACCCTAGTTGCCAACTGTTGGAAGACGGGCGCGATGACTTTGCAAGGACCACACCCTGAAGATAGAGATTGCAAAGGGTTGTCAGAAGATCATGTCGACTCGGCGAGAGATTGTGCGTTGGGATGAAGCACTTACAGAGCGCGTGGAAGTCGACGACGACAAGCTTGGAGCCGGCCGCCTGGAGCTCGGCATCGAACTCGGTGGCTGAGACGACTTCCTTGACCATCGTTGGATCGTGGATCGAGGGGGAGTCTGCAGTCTGGAGCTGATGGATCGATGTAATAACAGAAGATGGCGCCAGTGCAACTCAGATGGGCAAGGGCAAAAGCGAGGATACAGCTGCAAGAGGCTTCCGATGCAGTGTGCTCTGCGGTGGGCTTTGGCTAGTGTGGCCAGGCCAGGTCAGGTCAGGCACACGCCGACAGGGCGGCGCAACTGTGCACGGTGGCGGCGCGGTGTGACGCCAGGGCCAAGTGCCACTTTTTCGCGTTCGGGCTTTCGCTTGCGGACCCTGCGGACCAAAGCCGGGCAAGAGAGCACGGGTCCAAACGCAAGTGCACGGGTGCCACCAGCGTGCAGCCCACAACGCGCGCGCGTGGCGTGTCGAGCGAACGAGCAGGCGCACTTTGAGAGGTGTTGTACCACGGCTCACGATTCGAGCAACAGTCAGCACTCCGAGCGTGTGTCGAGCAGAAAATCAATTCCAGTCGCATGACCGGACCTCGAGCTTCTCCGCCTCCGAGCAAAACGCTTTCTGCTCGCATCGTCTCAACCACCGTTTTCACACCGGATCTTGCTCCGAGCGTACCAGCAACACCGCTCTCGACGGGGCTTGACAGGTGTGAATGGCGCCACCGTTCGCTGCTCGGCGACAGAGCAACATGCAAGGGTGGCTGCCGAGGCGTGAGAACAGGCTTGCTCCTGCGTCCCCACCGCACCTTGTGAAAACGAAGGCTTTCCTCACAAAACGTCGCTTTGTCAGTCTAACAGTCCTAAAGAATTTCAGGTGGAGGTTTTCGGGTGTTGCACTTTCTGTCACTTTGCGGCTCAGCCCAACGCGCGTTCTTCTCAGCCAAAAGTTACAGAGGGTGACGAAGCCTCTCCGCGGAGCGTGTCTTGAAGCGCCATCACCTTCACTCACGGTCAAGTCACATCGATCAAAAGCGCCACTCGCATCCTCCGCATCGGCAGCGTGACCGACCATGACGAACCAACGAGCCGACACAGACGAGCCGAGCTACCCGGTCAAGCTCTTTGTCTACGACCTCTCGCGCGGCATGGCTCGCTCAACGTCGCTCCCGCTCACCGGCCGCCAGATCGATGGCATCTGGCACACCAGCATCGTAGCCTGGGACCGCGAGTACTTCTTCGGCCAGGGCATTTCGGTCGTTTATCCTGGCACGTCGCATCACGGCGCTCCGCTCGAGACGTTTGACCTTGGCACCACCTCGATCGACCGCGAGACTTTCGACGGAGCGCTGCTTCCCGACCTTCGCCAACGCTTCCGTGCACAAGACTACAACCTGCTCTCCTGGAACTGCAACAACTTCACGCAAGAGGTGGCTCAGATCCTTACGGGTGCAGACATTCCAGCCCACATCCGTTCTCTTCCACAAGACTTCCTCAGCACCCCTTTCGGCCAGATGCTCCAGCCGCAGATCGACGCCATGTTCCGTCACCCATCTGCCGACATTTCTGCGCCAGCCACTGCAACACCCTCCAGCAGCGCAGCCAACAACCTGCTTGATCAGGTCGCCTCTCGTGCGTATGCAGGCAATACGACCGTCGAATCGCGGGCATCTAAATCGGCAAGCCCCAACGCTCCCATCCGCCACATCACAACGCAAGCCGAGCTGGCAGAAATCCGCTCGCTCTTTCCGTGCGTAGCTGTGCTCTTCACCTCGCAGTCCTGCCCGCCGTGTCGCATCGTCGAGCCTGTATTTGAGGATCTGGCACACCACTACCACGTCCAAGACACTCAGCCCGGCAACCACAAGCGGATCGCGTTTGTCCAGGTCGAGTCCAACGCCGCCACTTTGAACTTGTTCTCGCAGGCAGGCGTATCGGCTGCCCCGACAATCCAACTACTTGCGCTCGGCAAGCAGGTCAATCAGATCAAGGGCGCCGATCCGCCAGGGCTCAAGTCTGCTGTGGGCTCGTTGCTCCTCGAGGTGTACCCGCCACATCTGCACGCACGCCTTTCTCCTCCCATCAAGTCCTTGGGTTCTCTACCGCAGCAGCCTCATACGTACGTGGCCAAGCCACGACTAGACTCTTTGCTCCAGAAAGTGGATGCCACTATTGCACAGCATCCATGCAAGACATTTGCCGACAAGGCCGATCTACAGGCGGCGCGCAAGGTCATTGCTGCGGCCTGGATCCCATGGCTCGACACCGTCAGCGGCACCAAGGCGAGTCCAGCGCCTCCAAGTAGCCTTGTTCAAGACACCTCGCTCGTTGTTAGGCGCCTTTCGGTCCTGCCCATCGATACGCTCTTTCCCATCCTGGACCTCTTCCGGCTTTCTGTGCTGAACGAGTCATTCGTTCGCACCGCTTTTGCAGCGCCGCTTGCCGCCGATCGGAACGAGGTCAACGGGATCACCCGACTCTTGTCGCTCGTATCCGAGGTGGCCTACAAAGGCGAGTGGAACGCAAGTCAGCGTCCGTTACTGCTCACCTCGGCACGATTGCTTTCGAATCTGTCGGCGTCGACCACGTTTGTCGAGGTGATCGAGTCGCACGAAACCATCCGCAGCCTCACACTCGAGCTCACGACCAGTCTGTTGCTATGTCCCGACGCGGGTGTTCGCAGTGCGGCAGCAACCTGTGCTTTCAACCTGGCGCTTCATCAGCATGCCGAGAGGAGCGACTGGGTCAACCGCGATCCTGCCGCAGCGCCCATGCTCGGCAGCCGGCTTGGCGAGACGTGGGAGTCGGAGCTGGCTTCGGCGCTCCTGCAGGCCATCGCCAACGAGTCCGAGTCGGAAGAGACGCTCCACCGTCTCCTGGCGGCTCTCACGCTGCACATCCATCTGTCGCAATTCTGGTCCGAGAGCGTGGGTCCCATGCTGCAGGTGTTGGATGCACAAGATTTACTCGAGGCCAAACGTGATAGCGGCTTTGTGAGCAGCTCGGCCAAGAAGCAAGACTTGGCCGGTTTGCTCGACGATCTCACTCGCCTCGTGTCGTGCAATACTGATTAGCAATGGATTGCGGTTCGGTCCCGTTCGGGACGACTCGCCTAGATGTTTTGGCCAATCGATTCGAACGAGGGGGCCCGCACTTTTGTCCTTCCTGCCATGTGAACACGATACGGGCAAGCGAACAAAGTGCATGGCTTTGAGAGTGGAGGAATCGTACCGAAGTGGTTGTCGTTTCGAAACGCGGGGTGGGGAGCCGAAAGCGCTGAAAGCCGAACCACACACGTCGAGACAGGGTCCTTATCAGTCGGGATTCTGATTGGGCGTGATTTCGCACCATCGGGCGAAAACTCGGCCGTGTTTCGACCATGCTTATCTAGCTTTCTTCTGCGGAGTTGGTCTCGAGTCACGCTGGCTTCTTACAGAATCGCTCCGACAAGGCTTCGAGAAGTACATTGTAGCTCCCACACACACCGCACCAACCTAATTTCGCCGTGCGCTTGGACCCACTCGACTGACGGGTCCAAATGAAGTCGGGCGGTGTTGGACAGATAAGACGCGTCCCGCCTACCGCTTCCTAGCCATCTAGCCGCTCGCACAATCCACACTCCGGTTTGAGACCGATGCCACTTTGTGTGCACTTGTGCATTCGTCATGCGATCGTTCCCATGTGGATGTAGCGAACAGAAGGAATTGAAGAAAAGCAAGATGTCGAAGGGCTCATATCGGTCCGTGCGGCGATCTCGGCAGTGAGATCTCTGGTGCGCAGAGAAGCGCCGCTGATAAGCCGCGTCTGATAAGGATGCCTTCTCGTTCTCGCTTGCAACAGCATGGGAAAAGCAGAGTCTCCTTCATTTCGGCTTGCATTCTGCCAGGCCTTGAGCCTTCGGGCTGATCCGGCTTTGTAGGGTGGGAGATGCGAGTGCTGAACAATGCGCCTCAATCTGGAAGAATCCACCAACCGATCTGGCTGGCATGCATATAAAGAAGAGGCTTTGTCCACTACGACTCCGAGGTTCGTCCCTCTGTGTGCATACGCCCACCCAACTTCTTCTCCCACCTTCATTTGTCTGGCCGAGAAGCGAAAATTTTCGTCGCTTGGGCACGATAGTGGATCTCACTCTTTATAAAGCACCACCCTCGACAAAGCCCCCCATGGTCGCTTCCACCAAAGTCCTCCCTGAGGGAGCCGGCTGGGCCGTCATCGGCGGCCTTGGTTTCTTCTTTGCCGGATTCATGATAGTCCTCTCTTTTATCCAGCAACGATACACCAACCGCTCTATCAAGGACACCGACGAGTTCGCCTCAGCCTCTCGCTCCGTCAAGCCGGGCCTCATCGCCGCCGGCATCTGCTCCGCTTGGACATGGTCTTCGACATTGCTCCAGTCTAGCGCTGTATCGTATAAGTTCGGTATCACGGGAGGCTACTGGTATGCCGCCGGCGCCACGATCCAGATCCTACTATGCTCCATCATGGCATGCCAGATCAAGCTCAACGCACCGTTCTGCAGTACCTTCCTCGAGGTGCTCAGGGTGCGCTGGGGCAAGGTGCTGCATTGCGTCCTCCTCTTCTTCTCTCTTGCCACCAACCTACTTGTCTCGTCGCAACTCGTAGTGGGCGGCTCCGCAGTTGCCAGCACCCTCACGGGTATCCCGATCATGGCCGCCATCTGGCTCATCCCCCTCGGAGTCTCGGTGTACGTCCTCGTCGGAGGCATGCGTGCCACGCTTCTGGCAGACTACACGCACACCGTCGGCCTGCTCGTCATCATCTTCTACTTCTTCTTCAAAGTCTGGGTCACCTCCCCCGAGATCGGCAGCGTCGAAGAGATGGTCAAGCTCCTCAAGACATCCAACGGCATCCAAGGCAACGCCGGCGGTAGTCCTCTAACCTTCAGGTCGTTAGAAGGTTTTATCTTCGGACTTATTAATATAATCGGGAACCTAGGAACGGTGTTCTGCGATCAGAGCTACCATCAGCGCTCGATTGCCTCGAATCCGGCGACGGCGGCCAAGGCATTCCTTCTGGGAGGTTCGGCGTGGTTTGCGATCCCTTTCCTGTTCTCGATGACCATGGGTTTGAGCGCAAGAGGCCTGCTTTTCTCGGGCAATCCTCTCATGCCCGCGCTCTCTGCAGCGGACGTCAACGCGGGCCTTGCTGCTCCTGCCGCAGGAGTGGCTCTCGCCGGAAAGGGAGGCGCTGTAGCGATGCTCATCATCCTCTTCCTGGCGGTCACTTCGGCGTCGTCTGCGCAGCAGGTAGCAGTGGCCTCGGTCCTGACGTTTGACGTGTACAAGCCTTACATCCGCCCCAATGCGTCGCAGCGAGAGATCTTCATCATGAGCCACGTCGGTGTGCTCATCTGGGCGATCGTCATGGCGGTGTTCGGAACCATCTTCTACTATGCCGGAATCTCGCTCGGATGGCTCTACCTGGCGCAGGGCATCATCATTGCGCCTGCCGTCATGCCTATCTTCTGCGGACTGGTCTGGAAGCGAACCAACAAGATGGCATGCCTGGCCGGCATGATCGTCGGTGTCGTCTGCGGCATTGTCGCTTGGATGGTGACCGCAGCCACGCTTTACGGCGAAGTCACCGTCGACACGACTGGAAAGGACTATCCGACGCTGGCGGGCAACATGGTCTCCCTCGGAGTGTCTTCGATCATCACCGTCGCTGGAAGCCTGCTGTGGCCCGAGATCGAGGACCACTTTGTGCTGACGCGAAGCATCAACGCGCCCGTCGACGTCGTAGAGCGCATGACCGCCAACTCTGGACGTTCCTCGCCTGGCTCGCCCTCGACTCCTTCGGCGGAAAAGTCGCAGTACGACAGCGAAAAGATGGCACCGCCGACTGCGACGGTGCCCTATACCCTCGAGACGGTCGACTACGTCAAGGCGGCAGGACTGGATGCCGACGAGCTGAGGCGAACGCTGCGACAGACGAGCTGGATCAGCGTTGCCGCCTCGCTGATTCTCTGCGTGATCATTCCGGCGTGCCTGGCGTCGCGAAGGATCTGGAACGCGACGGGTCTGGCGGCGTACATTTGGATTGGATTCATCTGGCTCGTCTGGACGACGTTTGCCGTGGGTATTCTGCCCATCTGGGAGTCGCGCCGCGAGCTTGGCGCCATCCTTCGAGGCGTGGGCAAAGACCTGACCGGCAAGAACGGCAAGGTTTCGCATGATGCCGATTCTGCCAAGTCTTAGACTTACACCACCGAAGGCCGCGCTTTTCTGTGGAATAGTGAGCGATTTTTACCGCGAACTGCACTCGGACGAAGTGCCTTGACAACAGACCTCCGCGTTGCAGCCGTGACATGAGAGTGATATTGAGCTGAGCCGAGTCTCGGTAGGCGTTGTCTAGCATCTCGCTTTCACGCTCAATGTGATGTTGGACATGTGACCCGGCTAGCCGTCTTTCGCAAAGCGTACGGATCTGACTGATATGAACGTGCTCTCGCTACACCAAGACGGTGCCGTGCCGACGTTCTGTAGTCACGCGTGTGATGACCGGGCGGCAGTTGGCGTCGACCCGTTGGGGGCTGCGGCAAGCCCGTGTTACAACTCCGAGCAAGTGCAGTGCGCTCACAGCCGCCCTGATTCGGCTGTCCATCCGACGCCAACCAGGCCGAGCCCAACGAAGTGCAATCAGGACCTTCCGCTGTGGTACCAGCCAACGCACGCAAAAGAAGGGTCTGGCGAGGCTTTCGAATCTGTCGAATACGGCTGTCTCGGCGGCTTGGAGTGGGGTCCGTGCTAGCAAGATTAAAAATCCGGACGGGGCACATCTGCACTCTTTTTTTTAAGGTTTAGAAGCGCGTTTTTCATGTGGCACGGGACCGACTCCGCATGTCGGGACCTGAAGAAGGTGAGCGTGGTTAGAAAGTGCTCTCAGAGAGCGCGCTGCAAGGCCTCTCTGGCTTAGCGGATGGCTGGGCGTGGGAGCAAAACCTTTGGTCGCGACAGCAGAGGAAAAGTCCCCCTTCTCCAGCATCAAGATTCAGTGTAGGAATCGGAGCTCCTGCCGAATGCTGACAAGAGTGTCGGCCAGGCCGAGCGGCTGATTCACTACGGCCCCAAGCATGGCTCAACGAGCCCTGTGAAAGAGTGCAAACAGCGTAATCCAACCAAGCGCAAGGAATTTGTCAAGGACGGCCCGGGATGTGGCGTGAGGGCCTTCCTGGCCGTTGCTGAGCAGGACTTGTCATCAACATCCAATCACGCCGCCCTTTCTGGCTCGAACGTCGATCGTGTTTCGACATTCGATCGTCTTGGACGTTGGCGAGTCGTCAGCATCTCATGGCGCCAGGACTGCAAGGCCACGAGACGACAAAGGGAGCAACAGCAAAAAGCGGCCACACTTCTTCTTGGCCATGGGAGGCACAGCGTCGAGGCAGCGGCTGACGTGAGCCCGTGCCCAGCCGCGTTGGGAAATTTCGGCCAACACTCAGCATGCGACCTCAGACCCTGGGGAAAACGCGAGGGGCGTGCGGAAAAACGTCGAGCGCTCTCACCGCCTCGAGCCTTCATGCGGCGAGTGTTGGTTCGGGAGCGCCGACAGGGTCCAGCGGCAGCCACGAGAAAAATGGAGAGAGAGAGAGACAAGACAGGTGCAGGGCGAGATGCAGGCACAGGCAAGCGAGCCCGTGCTTCTGTTCCAGCTCCGAGCAGGTTCGGCCAGCTTTCCACATGTCCTGCCTCCCACCGCTCTCGATGCTTTCCCCTGGCTACAGGTGCTGGCTGCAGCCTCGAAGCTGCTGTATATAATGTCGACGAAGGACCCCGACATGGGGGCCGAGATGCCCCAATCCCCACATCTGCCCGTGCCCTTTCCTTGACCACCTCTGCTTGCCAACGACGAAGCTCTGCAACCACCCGCATTGACATCTTAGCGCTTCCGACCCCAACCGTCGAATCCTTGCGACCGCCCTATCTGAACCTCTTATCAACCAGAGCGACCGCCAGTTTCCACACTTGCGCGGCATCCGCGAATACCTCTACCTCGCTCTCGGCGTATCGTCTCGCGGTCTTCGAAGGCCCTCAATCTCTTCTCTGCGTTGACCACGAACAGCGTTGCAACGTCGTCAACCTCAGAGACATACACTGCGTCGCCTATTTGACACGCTCAAGACACATCCAGCACACAATCCGGCTAGCTCAACGTTAGCTGCTTTTCCGCAAAGATGTCCACAGTCACTACCGAGACCATGGCGCAGGTATGCTCTCGATTCCTTTTCCGTCACTTCTCTCACATACGAACTGTTTCTGACTCTTCCCATTGTCACCGGTGCTCCCGCATCACTACAGATCAAAACCTTTGTCCAAGACAAGGTGCACCAGACGACGGATGCCGCTGGCCTTTCCGCCACCGAGACGCGCAAGAAGGCGCAGGTGACGCTCAAGCAAGCGCAGGCAACGTCCTCCGCGGTTGCCAACTCTTCGATGGACCAGCTCCAATCGTTGCTCGACCAGCTCAACCGCAGCAGAGTCGTGAATGACGTCAAGCTGCTCGGCCAGGCTCCCAACCTCCTCGTCTCGGGCCTGACGGGCGGCGGCCTCGACGACCGCAAGATGCTTCTCGAGCAGCTCATCACGCTGCTCGCCAGCATCCCCGTCACCTCCAACATCAGCCGCACCCTCTCAAATGCGCTCATCACCATCATCTGGGGCGACTTGCCTCATCCGCCCGTTTCCTTTATGGGTCCCGAGCACCGCTTCCGTCGAGCCGACGGATCGGACAACAACATTCAGATTCCAAAGCTCGGCGCTGCCAACCAGCCCTACTCGCGCAACGTCCAGCGCACGCAGCCTCAGCCCGTCAACCTGCCTGATCCTGGCACCGTCTACGATCTGCTGCTCGCTCGCGACAGCTTCGAGCCCCATCCTAGCGGCATCAGCTCGCTGCTCTTCAACTTTGCCAACATCATCATTCACGACATCTTTTCAACCACGCGCAAGCCGGGCGCTCACTCGTCGTACAATGAACACTCATCCTATCTGGATCTTCAGGTGCTCTACGGCGCCAACCAGGAGGAGCAGCGTCGAGTCCGAACCGGCACTATGGGCCTCCTCAAGCCCGACGCCATTGGCGACTGGCGCCTCGTCATGATGCCCCCTTCGACGACGGCCCTCGCCATCATGTTCTGTCGAAGCCACAACTACATCGCCAAGCGTCTGTACGAGGTCAACGAAGGCCACCGATTCGACGATCTCGAGGGAGAGCCGCTCGACGAAGAGCTCTTCGGCATTGCCCGCCTCGTCAACTGCGGCCTCTTCCTCCACATCATCCTCCGCGACTACATCCCCGTCATCCTCAACACCAACGACTCGGAATGGTACGTCGATCCGCTCGAGGTCATCAGCAACGTTCCCGGCGTCGGCAAGGTGGAGCGAGGCATCGGCAACTCGGTCGCCGCCGAGTTCTCGGTGCTCTACCGCTGGCACGCGGCCGTGTCCCAGATGGACGAAAAGTGGATGAACGACTTCCTCTCGTCCAGATTCCCTGGCAGGAAGCCCGAAGAGGTCTCGCCCAAGGAGTTTGTCGAGGCCGCTGCGGAGATCAAGTCCGAGTTCGCCGACACCGACCCGGGCGAGTGGAACCTGCACGACTGGGAGAGGGATGCCCAGGGCAAGTTCAGCGATGCCGTGCTGGCTCAGGTCGTCAAGGACGCCGTCTCGGACGTGGCTGCCGCATTCCGCGCCCGCGGCCATCCCAGCTGGTTCCGTCCCATCGAGATCCTTGGCCAGATCACGGCGCGCAAGGACTGGGCGCTCTGCACCATGAACGAGTTCCGCCACTTCCTCGGCCTCAAGACCTACTCTTCCTTCCGAGAGTGGAACCCGGATCCCAAGGTGTACGAGGCCGCCGAGATGCTCTACGGCGATATTGACAATCTCGAGCTCTACCCAGGTCTCATGGCCGAGGAGGCCAAGCCGAGCATCCCGGGCAGCGGCCTCTGCCCCGGCTACACGATCTCGCGCGGAATTCTCAGTGACGCCGCTGCGCTCACGCGAGGTGACCGCTTCTACACCAACGACTTCTCCACCTCGAACCTGACGAGCCGTGGCTACGAGCACAGCACCGCCCCGCAGCCTGGCTCGCACGGCCTGATGGGCAAGCTCATCATGTCGACGCTGCCCGGCCAGTTCACGTACAACTCGGTCTATGCGCTCTATCCCTTCCGCATCCCGTCCAAGACGATCCAGATGCTCAAGGAGAAGCGTGTGCTCGAGCACTACGACACCTCGTACCCGGCCCCGGCTCGTCGCTGGCATGCGATCGAGTCGTACTCGGCAAGCCGCAATCTTCTCGCCGATTCCGCCTTCTTTGTCACGCTCCCGTCCGTGTCGTACGACGAGAGTCTGATGTCGTCGGCACTCCAGACGATCTCGGGCTGGCAGGGTGTCGTGGGCGAGTTCTACAGCGTCAACACGGACACGCTCATGAAGGCTCGAAGCATTCCCTTTGCTCCCTCGGGCGGCCAGCGCATCGTCGACCTTCTCGACATTGTCAACACGGTCTCGGCGCAATTCACCTCGACGCTGTTTGGACTGCCGACGCCGGGCACTCACGGCCTGCATCTCGGCATGTCGCCGCAGGAGCTCTTCCTCATGCTCGCCAAGCCGCTCGCCTTTGCCATGTACGGCTCGTTCGACTTCCAGGGCCATCAGACGTGGCAGCTCGAGGAGCAGTCCGAGACGTGCAAGCGTCGTCTCAAGAACCTCATCTGGGCGCGCCTGCACACGATCGACGGCATCCTGTCTCCCGTCTTCTCGCTCGTCCAGAACATCTCGAACGTGCTCGGTGGCCCCGGCAACATTGCCGCCGGCGAGATGGCCAAGCAGTTCTACCATGCGCTTCTGGCCTCGGGCAAGACCAACGACCAGCTCGTCCGCGACTGCCTCAACATGATGATCTCGCTCACGGCCACCCACTCGCTGGTGATGATGCAGATTTTCAAGTGGTTCCTGCTCGAGGAGAACGCCGAGGAGCTCTCGGCGATGTACACGCTCGCCCAAAAGACGGATCCGGACTCGATGGATGCCATGCGCCGCCGCCTCATGGAGGCCTACCGCGTCAGCAGCATTACGCCGGCCCAGCCCAAGTTTGCGCTGCAGTCGGTCGTGCTGCCGGATGCCGACGGCGCCAAGGTCCAGGTGCAGGTCGGCGACGGTGTCTTCATCTCGCCCTCGGCGCTCTACCGAGACCCGCTGCTCTCGGACGACCCCGAGCGCTACTCTGCGTCTAGCGATGTGCCGGTGCGTCTCGGCCTCGGTGACGCGCCTTCGCAGGCGATCCTCGAGGTTGCGCTTCCCGCCATGGCCAGGCAGTTCTTCAAGCACGCTGGCCTCCGCATGGCACCCACAGGTCCTCCTCCGGTCGTCAACGATGCCGGACCCAACCCCAACGAGAAGCTGCCCTACTTTGTCGGCAACCGTGGCACGGAGCATCCGCTACCCATGGAGACGTCGATGCACCTCATCTACGAGGCGCAGTAGTCGATTGCGCCGCCCCGAGTCCTTGTGTTTGTTCCTTTGGCGAATCCCTTTCCGGTTTCCCTGCGCTCGACGACGTCCCTCGCCACTTCTCGCACCATGCCGCGCCGTGTACGATCCGCACATTCATTCGCAAATGTTCATGTCCGATCTCATTTTTCAAGCCGGACCGAGGCAGTCATGCAGCGCTGATCGCATTGAGCGGATCTTTGTTGTGGGGATGCGGAATCGCTGTGCTGTACACGAGTGGTGACAGGGGATCAGCTTGCATCTCGAGCTGGAAGGCGGATGTCGGATGTTCCCGCGCCATCGTTGGCCATGAGCGAGAGCGCGCTGGTCAGCTTTTCTGCGTCTGTGGTGGCATGGATGCGGCGGCGCGTTGTTTCAAGCGCCTGCTGTAGTTCCAGCTGAAGGTCTCGGGATGCCGGCTCGCTCGAGTTTTGCTTGCGAAAGAGGGCGTTGCTGAGGTAGAAGCAGAGCTTGCGCTGGGTCAGCTTGAGCGACTTTTGCACGGAAGGCTCGAGCTTGTCGCGCCCGTCTGAGGCTAAATCGTCGAGGAAGAAGTACAGATCCGCGACTGCACTGAGCAACGACGGCGACTGAGCGATCGAGAAGGCGGTCTCGGGCTGCAAGGCCGTGAAGCGGGACACGAGCCAGTGTCGTGGCTCGACGGCGTCGCCGGAGTCGAGGCTGGGAGCGAGTCGCTCGACGGCCAAGATATCGGCGAGGTCTTCGAGCAGCTGTAGAGCGAGCGCGTCTGCACCGCCAGGCCCAACTTCGGTGTCCAACGAGAGGTGGGAGAGGACCCAGAGCGAGGCATCTTCGAGTGTTGACAGAACAGTCGTGCCCTTTCCACGGGGAAAGCTGGACGCGGCGCGTGCAGGGTGCGAGAAGAGAAAGGGCACAAGAGTGCGCAGCTTGTCAAACGCCGTGTGGACGGTGTAGACATCATCGAGGATGGATGGGGAGGTGCTTAGACTAGGACGATGCGGGGAGGTCGAGGTGGGTATAGATGGCGCTCGAGGAGCAGGTTCTGGGACATCGGGCTCGAGTGGCGGTGGGCCGTCGTCGTCGGTGTTGCCAAAGGTGTCATCGAAGTCTGGCGGAATGATCGAACGTAGGCGGTCCGTGTCGGAGGTCGCTGGGTTCGTTGGATTCTTGGAAGGTCGGGTGAGCTCGGAGAGACTCGTGGTGTCCAGGTGACGGAGGACGTAAGCGTAGGCCATGAGAGCTGCGCACAGATTGTACCGAAGATCCAGCGCTGGACGCGCGTCCGTTGCGGAAGTTCCGGAAGGCTTCGCAGCTGCGAGCTTGGTGAGCGTGTCGACGAAAGAAGACACTTGCTCCTCCGACCGGCCGGTGAAGTCGATGAACGCATCTGACTTCTTGAACCACGGAGCGAACTGATATACAGAGGTTTCCCGAGCGCTAGCTTGCGGCTGTTGAGCTTTCAAGCGCTGCACCGTCAATGCACCGTCCGACTCCTGGCTTGAACTCGCACTCGCGTGTCGAGCAGCTTTCTGATCCAAGCGCCGCATGAGCTTTGTAGCTGACTGCTGGCTCTTCATCGCATTGAGGAACTTGACCTTTTGCTTTT
Source organism: Moesziomyces antarcticus (assembly GCF_000747765.1). Lineage (NCBI taxonomy): Eukaryota > Fungi > Basidiomycota > Ustilaginomycetes > Ustilaginales > Ustilaginaceae > Moesziomyces > Moesziomyces antarcticus. The sequence continues at coordinate 325,922 of NW_014638997.1, forward strand.
CCGTGAGCATTGCCAGAAGCTCGTCGGTGGATGCAGCTTCCACCTGCTCGGGTGTGAACGCTGCCTGCCGCAGTGCATCTTCTGCTTCTGCTTCCGTGTCCCCGCTTTCGCTATCGGATTCGCGCAGTTGACCCTCTCGAGCAGAGGTTTCATCCGCCTGAAGACGATGGAGCATGTCAAAGACTTTGCGGCGATCGCCATCGTTCGTCTCACTGGCTATTGACTCCGAAGCGCCTCGCACAGCAACCGACGAGAAGGCGGCCGAGCACTGCTCGTGATCCGAGCTGCGGAAGCAATCGAGCGAGCAAAAGGGGATGTTGCATTTAGGACAAGTATATGAGGCTGCAGTGGTGTAGCAGATGTTGCAAAGTCGTGTCGAGATCCCCCTGGCCGATGTGGGCGTGGGCAGCAGGTCCTGCTCGCGAGCTTTATCGCGACGGGTCGCGCGCGAGACGTTGAAGAGATCCGACAGCGACATCGTGTGTCCATCCGCAGCTTGCAAGCCACACTATGCCGCTTGACCGAGATAGATGGTCACCATGTGGATGTTGTGACCGCAATCTGGCTCCTGCCAAAGACGCGAAGGTGGTGAGCGGCAATCGAGCTTGAAGGTGGAGCTGCGGGTACTTTTGCGGAATTGCAGAATTCAGGGTCCAGTGGAGGCGGCAAGTCTCTCTCGTGCGAAAGGTGCCCTCGGAGCACATAGAGTGCAGTCGGCTCCGCGCATTTTTTGAGGTGCCTTGCAGACTCGCCTTGTCTGCCTTGTCGAGGCGCGAAGATCCCACTTGTAGGAAATTTTTGACTTTTTGGACCCAGTTTGCGGCCAAGCTGCCTCGAGCCGCTGGAGAAGCTCTGCATCGTCCTGAACATCATCAACATCGTCCAGCCCAATTGCACCTCGGACGCAGCGCAAACAAGGCGGACACCACCTCGATCTTTCCCTACGTACATCCGACTTCGAGTCGCCCAACCTAGTTAGCAGCATGTCGTTCCGTGGAGGCGGACGTGGAGGAGGTGACCGCGGTGGCCGCGGCGGCTTCTCGTCTCGTGGTGGCCGAGGCGGCTTCGGTGGCGGAGGACGCGGCGGTTACGCCAACGCCGGTCCCCCCGAGACAGTACAGCCCATGGGCTCCTTCTTGCATGCCGTCGAGGGCGAGATGCTCTGCCAGTCCACCGACGCAAAGCACGTTCCCTACTTTAACGCACCCATCTAGTAAGTCCATTCCGCTCTCATCCGTAAACGGGCTGTGGAGCAAGCTCTGACCCTTTTGTCTTTCACCTCTCAACAGCCTCGAGAACAAGTCGCAGATCGGCAAGGTCGATGAGATTCTTGGACCCATCAACGAGGTCTACTTTACCGTCAAGATGGACCCTGGCATGGTGGCCACTTCTTTCAAGCCAGAAGACAAGGTGTTCATTTCGGGCGAGAAGCTGTTGCCCATCGAGCGATTCCTGCCCAAGCCGAAATCGTTGACAAAGGCGCCCAAGAAGAAGGGCGGTGCACGAGGTGGAGCGGCTTTCGGCGCACGGGGCCGCGGCGCACCAAGAGGCCGTGGCGGTTTCGGCGGTGGACGCGGTGGTGGATTCTCGGGTGGCCGCGGCGGCGGCTTCGGCGGCGCTCGTGGCGGTGGCCGTGGTGGTGGATTCAGCGGTGGACGTGGCGGTGGATTCTCGGGCGGCCGTGGTGGCGCTGGTGGCCGAGGCGGTGGATTCGGCGGCCGTGGCCGTGGTCGCGGCGGCTACTAAGCAACCTGCCACCGTCTGCTCGCCGTTGCCTCTCCACGCTTCCATCTCTTCCTTCCGGCATTGTCTCCTTTCATCTTTTGTGTATTTGTGTTAGTATTGAACCCTCATTCGTTTCGTCGTGCGAGTGGTCTCGCGTGGATCGTCTGTGCAGCGTTCACGGCAGCTCGCCAGTCAGATTGGATTGCTCACGAAGTGCAAACACACAGTCGGACCGCAGCTTTCTCGGGGACACACGGGTCGCAAGTTGATGACTGGATTGCATGAAGCAAATGCGACGTCTACGGGCTAGGCTTGCAGTGCTCTGCGTCCTGCAGAGGGTTAGCCGCCCAATGCGGCACAGGAGCATACTTAAGCAGCGTCAAAGTGAGCAGGAAGATGGTGAGCGCATTGACGCTTGCGCCAGCATCCAGGGCGGCCGAGAGGACGTAGTTGAACTTTTCGAACCAAACCGGATGCTTCTCGCGCAGATGCTTCTGCGAGAGCCACGAGAAGAAGAAGCCGGTCATGATCACGTTGGTTGGCACCGCGGGCGGCAGTGCTGCCGAATGCAGGATGATGGGCCACGCCACCTTGGGCAGCCATTTGTAGCGGTACTTCTTGTGTAGCACGTACGGGATGAAAGGAAGGATGGCGCCAATCAGGAAGCCGAGGTAGAGCTTGCGGTATGCGCCCGAGAAGAACTCGGCGGGACCCACGAGACCCCAGATGACCGACGCTGAGAAGAAGATGTGCACCTTCCTGCCGTCCCACTGGCCCGAGGGGTCTTCGACTGTACCGTCGAGGAAAGCGCGGTAGCCAGACGCAGGATCGAGCACCACATTGACCACGATGAGATTGACAACGCATCCAATCATGGTGCCCCAGAGCTGCGCAACAAACATGTGCCTGGGCGGGATCTTGATGTAGTGTCCGAGCTTGAGATCGTTGACCAGATCGAGTGCCTGGTTGAGCGACATGTAGGCCATGGTCTTGAACAGGATGTTGCCGATGGGATTGCCGGGCATGATGTAGCCAATCACGAATTCGGAAATGATGTTGAGACCGACGCCCGTGTCCGAAACGGCTCGAAGGATACCGAGCGGCGCGATGAACAGCAGACCCATAAAGATAGCCAGCAGAAGCGCCCACACGGGCAGCTGCAACGACGGCGTGAGCACGACGAGCATCACGGATGCAAACGTCGACAGAGCCAGAGTGGTGGCATACCACTTGCGCGGCACCGGCTCGTATGCGCGCATGAGCCGATTGTGCACGTCGTCGTGCACGGCGTTGGTGGCCGCCTTCTTGATGTCTTTCCAGTGCCACAGAAGCACATGCGTCACGGTGCTCGTCAGGGTGGCAAATCCGAGGCCGTATGACAGCGCAAAGTACGGCGTGAGGAGCATGGGCTTCTGTTCGGACCAGGCCGATGCATTCAAGGTATTGTCCTTGTTGAGCAGGTTGTCGACCGAGAACTTCTTGTGCTCCTTGTTGTACAGGCCCGCACTGAGGATCTCGGGGAAGGACTGTGCGTCCCAAAAGTTGAAACCCCAGTAGAGGACGGGCATGACGATGTACATCATGCCTGCAAATCCAGCATAAAAGTTGAGAGCCGCCCACCACGGCTGGTAGAAAGGCCCGCTCATTCCTGCAGCGTTCCAGTCGAAGGTGAGATTGAGGAAGCCGAGGCCGTGGTAGCCAGAGCTCAGCGAGCGGAAGGCGGGCACCTTGTTGTCGACCAAGCACAGCATAGCGACGCTTGAGAGGGTGGGTGCGAGCAAGGCCGGGAGGAACTGGTACATGAAGATTCCGACGAATGCGAACGCAAACAGTCGCAAGCGGGCACGGGTGTTGGGCGCCTCTTTGTCGTGCAGCGTGTGGAAGAGCGAGGTAGTCACGAGGGTGCTGGGCCAAATCATCGAGGTTGGTTTGACGAGGAGGTTGTTAACGATGCCCGCGAAGCCGAAGCCGAGCACCTGAGTCGTGATGAGCAAGGTGAGAGAGGAGAGCCAGTTCATGTGCTGGTGGTAGAAGAGCTCCTGGATGTTGATGATGTCGCTGGCGTATGCAGAAGTGGCGCCGGAGGATGCGATGATGGCGACGAGCAGGTGTTCTTTGATGCTGAAGGGCCCAGGGTTGAGCTGTGCGGACCACTTGCCGATGCGAACGGTGCGCTCCGGCAGCCGATTGGCGAGCCATCTTCCCATTGGGAGCGAGATCAGGATGACAAAGTAGCTGCTGAACGAGGGCGAGTTGGATTTGTAGAAGAAGAGCTGTGCGATGGCGGCGCCGATGACGCAGAAGAACGAGCCAATGAGAAGCGCCCTCCAGGTAAGAGCGGGGAGGGTAGGATCGTCGTATTCTGGCACTGCCTTGCTGACGAGGTGCATGGGATCGTCGGGATCATACTTGTCCGATATGGATCCGGTGGAGACGTGCCTGCGACCGTTTCTGGCGCGCTGCCTTGACTTTTGACGGTCCATCTCGTATGCCTCTTCGTCTGCGGCGGTGGCAGGGCCGAGCATGAGGGCATCCTCGCCCTGCTCGTGGTCGTCATCTTCCTCATCGAGACCTTGAGCGTACCGCTTGTGAGGATGCGTGTCGAGCTCGTATTCGTCCATCTGGATGGTGGTCGCTTCTTCGTCCGAGTCCTGACCGAGGCCCTGTTGGTGGTGTGCGCGTGATCTTGATGTGGGTCTGGACCTTCTGGCAGCGCCGCTGGGCGAAGACGTCTGCGAAGTGTTAGCTTGCATGTCAGAGCATGCGCACCGGTGCGATGAAGAGCGGCTACCCTGGATCTTCTGGCCAAAGGGGTCACAATACGTTGTCAGATGAAAGTGGGCCTGAGCGCGGTGGCTGTTGTCTGCCAGAGCCCCAGGGTCCAGCTCATCTTCTCACCGCAGAGGCGAAGACAGCCTGGCCGTGTTCTTCCAGCGACAAGGTTTAAGCGTGTCTCGCAGACAGAAGGCTGCGGGAGGCTACGCGAAATGATGAAGGTGTGAGATCGAGACGCTGTACATTCTTGCAATTTTTTAGGTCGGGCCTCCACACTGTCGACTAGGAAGACGCCGTTGCGGTCTGATGACGCAAGTGGAAAAGCGAGTCTTCCGCTCCAAGGCCAATCACGGCAGCGACAAAGGTCCGCTGTGGACAAAGGCCACACGAGATGACCACGACCTACAGGTGCCCAAGCCAGAGCCTGGTCCAAGGAGGTGGACCCGAAGCGGGCAGAGTCAAAGCACGCTGACAGAATGCCTGCGTTGCTATTTTGAGGCGGTCGCTTGGTCCAGTTCCCGTCCCCTTCACTGGTGTAGCTAATGACGTGAAGCTGCGCACTGGGCCTGCGGGGCTGAGTGGACGCTGCACTGACTTGCATAGAAGGGAGCTTTCGGCACTGTACAGCGAGCGCAGCCTCCACAAGCCGACCCTGGTGCCAAACTTGGAAATGGCTGCTGGCGAGTGTCCGGACAGTCCCAAGGGCCAAGGCCTGCGCTCTCGCTTCTGGTCTCAGGACAGCACGCTGTGTTGAGCGTAGATCGAGCCACGGTGGATCGGCCTTTGCCGAGCCCTGACGAGCAGAAGAGAGCCGCCTGAGAAGGTACGACCTGGGCTATATAATCCAGCCTTCACAGCGTGTATACCTTCTTCTCCTCTCATACCAACCTATCTACCCAACAACACAGCCCATCATGTCTACTCAGTCGCAGTACGAGACCCACACGTAAGTTTGGAAGCAGCCACGATCCGTTCTCTTTGCTTCCGCGACCAAAGGCTGACCTTCTTGGCACAATGCAATCAACTCGCCTTCCATACCTTCTTCAGCGCCGATGGCGACCAGAGGAACGCCCCTGGCCCTAACCCCGATGTCGGCATGCACCACAACGACAACCGAAAGGACCACGAGAAGGGCCAGCCCGAGTCGCACCAGTCGCTCGACGCCAAGGACGAGAAGTCCATCAAGAACAAGCTTGCCCAGGCTGGCAAGGAGGAGAAGGAGCGCGCCCAGGCCGAGAAGGAGAAGGAGGACGAGAAGCCCACGGACGCGGCTCGCAAGCATGGCAACGAACCTAGCCGTGGTGCCAAGATCGACGAGCAGATCGAGGAGGAGGAGCGCAAGATGCTCGAGGCCAAGGGCATCAAGACCTAAGCTGCAGAGCAAAGCCATAATGTATTAGTAGCTACGGCGTTGCTTCGCTAATCACAAGCCGTACCAAATGACGCCCCGCTTATTCTTGTGGCCTCTCAGATCGATCGATCGATCGTGAGCTTACCGGTGGATTGCTGATACGAGGTTGCTAATGTTACAAAGTAGTGGTTTGAATGCGGAAGGATGGGACATCGTCACTCTGTATCAAAAACGATGGGATTGTCGGCGGTCCCTGCTCCTGTGTGATTGGGAGGTGTTGGTCCGGCAGCAGGATGCACGAAAGTATGAGGTGGGGCGCCGGTCGGTAGCAGAGGATGGTGTTGCTGTAGCACGCCGTTGATGTGGACCGAGCTTCCCTCGGGTGCGGAAGTGTGGACGGTGACGTTTCCGTTGCCATCGACGGTGCGCGTGACGGTCTCGGTGCGCCCATTGACAGTGCGCGTTGTTGTGCTCTGGCTCGTGCCGGAAAAGCCGCCGTAGGTGGTGCTGGTTGAGGTGCTAGTGGTGTAGCCGTGGGCGAAGGGTCCGGTCGCCTGCATGCGGGCAGGCTGACCCGGATGGGCGCCCGGATGGCCGCGTGGAGGTCCAAAGGGGGATCCGAATCCGAAGCCCATGGTATCCGCCATCCTTCGATGGTTTTGCATAAAGGGATCGTCCTCTCCAAAGATGCTTCCGCCCATCCCATGACCTTGATTCATCGTTGCGAAAGGATCGCGAGAGGGTCCAGGCATGCCGCCCATGTTAGCGCCACCCGCCGATCCGAATTCCTTCCCAAACATCATGTTGAACAGCTCAAAGGGATCGAAGCCGTCGGCACCAAACGGCCGACCCGCACGGCGACCCGCCTGGGCTCGTCTGGCGGAATCGGCGCTGGACTCCCACATGAACGAGAAAGGCACGCCGTTCGGACTCGTGCCAAAGTGCTGGCGGCTCCGGTCTTCGTAGTAAGGCTCGGCTGGGGTGTATCCTTGCGTGGATCCAGGGCGGAAAGCATCGTATTCGCGACGCTTACGTTCGTCAGAGAGGAGCTCGTAGGCCTGACCTACAACCTTGAATCGAGCGGTGGCGTCTTCCTTCTCTGCAGGAGGAGCTCGGTCGGGGTGGTTTTTGAGCGCAAGCTTCTTGTACGATGCCTTAATCTCGGCCGCAGTGCAGCCGGGGCTGAGGCCGAGCACGTCGTAAGGGTCGATGTCCGGGAAGCGATTCATGCTGAACGTGTCACAGCGGTCGTGGATCCTGCCTTCCAGGGCAGCTTTGTCGCAGCCATTCTAGTGCCGTGGTGGCAGGAGGCAAGGTGCGCAGGTGCTTCGCGGCGCTTATCGACGAGAGGTTGCGGAGCAAAGTGGTCCCTGCGTCGACCCGCAGCAGCTGAGTGTGTATTTCTCGAGCCGACGCTCGAAATTTCGGTCGAGTCCGGGTGTCGGTGAATTGTGGAATCAGCCACGAATCCCGATTGCGATTCGACTGCTCAACTTTGACAGCAGAGGGCGATCGTGTGATTCAGAAAGGCTGCACCGATTCGAGTTAGTCGAGCCACCGTGCACGAGCGTGTCATGCGCTACTCCACCCATCAGCGTGAATTTAGCCTTTGCTTCACTCGGCCTCGCTGTCAGCGGACTGTCCACCCTTGATTCCACCATCTTCAGCTAGCGAAGCGAGCAACACACCGCTTTACGACCGGCTCATTCAGCTTAGCAGTGAGTCCAATCCGGATCAAATCACGACGAGCATCTGCAAAGTACTTCATTCCGCACTCTGGCGGCAGCAGCAGCCTCTGGCTCTCCTCATTGCGTTCTGGGACGCAGCGGCGCAACTCTCGAGTTTTGTAGCAACAACCGCATTCGAGACGTCAGATTCTGACCACTTCATGCCTCTTCTCCTTTGCCTCACGGAAAAGCGCGCTTCTCCAACGAGAGTCGTCAACGTCCCTCTTGCCTCGCAACCTTCGATCGCGGCACCTCCTGCCTATCGCAACATGGCCAAAGGTATGTGCGCCTCCATCTCTCCATGGCTTCGTCGCTGCATGTCGAACACTGAATCTTGACTGACCCAATCCACATGTGCATCCCGCCCAACAGTCCCACGCAACTTCAGGCTCTTGGAAGAGCTCGAGAAGGGTGAAAAGGGAATCGGCGATGGAAGCTGTTCCTACGGTCTCGATGACGGCAGCGATCTCAGTAAGTCCCACGCTCTCCTTCCGCATCTCCAGCGGGCGGACCATCCGTACAGCCTTGCTTGCATCGATGCGAACTGTGCAAGAGCTCTGACGCTGACCCGCTCCTTCTCGTCTTCAATGCGCCTGCCGAACAGTGATGTCCAACTGGAACGCGACAATCATCGGACCCGGTCACTCGGTCTACCAGAACCGCATTTACTCGCTCAGCATCCACTGCGGACCCAGCTATCCGGACCAGCCTCCCGAGGTCAAGTTCCTCACAAAGATCAACCTTCCTTGCGTCAAGTCGGACGGCCGCATCGACTACAACGCTCTGCCCATCTTCTCCAACTGGTCGCGCGACAGCACGATCGAGACCATCCTGCTGTCCTTGCGAAGGTAAGTTTGGCTCGCGAAGCTTTCAACCTAAATTCGGCGCAAGCTCCTGCGCAAAGCTTCATTTCGGCACGGACGCGCATGCTGACACTGTCTCCTTTGTGCTCTCCTGACACTGCAACACAGAGAGATGGCTTCGCCTTCCAACCGCAAGCTCCCGCAACCTGCCGAAGGCGCGTCGTACTGAGCCAGTGCGCGCACATGTACATAGAGCACGAGAAACGGCCTGAACTGGAAAGCGCTTGGGCCTTCGTTCAGATCACTTGACTTTGACCGACCGCTTCAGCGAAACCGTGAGCTTCCTTCCGCAAGCTCAAGAATGCGCTCATCTGACGAGCTTGAAGTCCTCTAGCATCGATTGCACCTCACAACCCACAACTCTCACCTTCCCTGTCTCGACTGGCCCTTTCCGATGGCAGTCATGAGCGCGCCAACGCCAAATCTGACCGCTACGCCAGCGCTGGACCAGCCCAAAGTCGTCGAATCGATCGATCGCGCGAATAATCCGGTGATCGTCAAACACAACGGTGCTTCGCCGACGATGGAGCAACGCATGCTGATTGTCATCGCCACGGCTACAGCTCACGGCAGCTGGGGTGAGACTTGCTTCCTCGTCGAGAGCAAGGCTGACGGCAATGCGTATGCCTGCGTTTACGCCAGTCTGGACCTCCTTCGCGCCAGCAATGCGGGTGAGCTCCTTGATCATATTCAGAAGCACGGCTGCCTGACTCTGGACGCTGCTCTCAAGGCGCTTCTCGGAAACAAGAGCATTCCACCCGCCGAAAGCAAGGAGGGCGACACCAAGGGCATTCTGCGTAACCCACACAGCTTTTCCAGAGGCGGAGTGCGGTATGTTCCCGTCAGCAACATTGCGGTGACGACTCTGCGGGCGGTCATCATGTTCCTGCAGACGGGACACATTGCCTTCGCGCCTCGCAGCACCAAGCTCACGGAGGACGATTCGAGTGCGAGCAACTATGAGGGCCCAGCACTTGTCTCGGCAGAGGGAGCGCAGGTGCAGTGGCCCTTGTCGATGCAGGCGAGCGCCAAGTCGGTCTACCATGCTGCATGCAGGTTCGGCCTGAGCGACCTGCGTGAGTTGGCTGAAAAGACCATCGAAAGCCAGGTGGATGCATCCAACATCCTGGCCGACCTGTTTAGCCGCTTCACACTCAACCATCCGGACCTTCGAACCAAGAGGCTCGAGTTCGCCATCTCGCACTGGGACGACATCAAAAAGCACCATCGAACCGGCTTTGCCGATGCCCTCTTCTGCCACGCCGATCGACCGGGCGCAAAGGACGTCATCGACCAGATCCTGCAGCGTACCTCCATCCCTGTTGCAGACAGCCACTAGCAACCTGCAATGATTTGGCTTCGGTCGATGTTCGCAATACAAGGCCCTTTGATTAGCTTGAAATGATACAAGGTGGGAGTGCTGTCGAGGGATGTCGAATGGAAGTTGCAAATGAATGATCGAGTCCGGTCGGCCAGGAGCAGACGAAGCGAGATCAAGATTGCTGGGTGGTAGCAGCCTGCAGACGCTCTTTGCGCTTCTCTTCCTGCTCGCGTCTGCGTTGCCGCCTTCGAATGCGCGCCTCATCCTCCTCGATGCGCTCTCGCTCCTCGAGCCTTTCGCTGTAGTACTGTCCACTTTGCAGCAGGATGACGCCGACGAGGGCGACGGCCAAGACGGTGTGGGAAGTGGCAATTTCGCGCAGAGGTGCAAAGACGGCATCCCTGGCGTCCACGGCGCCCGAGCCTGGCGAAGGCGCCCTGGGGGGCAAAGTGGCGAGGCTTGGCTCGATCTTGTGGTAGTATACGAGGCCAGCAGCACCAAAGAGGAAGAGCGAGGCGCCATCAAAGAGCCAGTTGCTCTCGCGACCGCCGAGCGCCTTGGATATGAGCAGCAACGCGGCGAGTGTGCCGATGCCGAGAAGCAACTTTCGGTGGATGGAGGGCATGTCGACCATGGTGTCCTGGTAGTAGGTGTAGGCAGTCACCACCGAATCGTACGTGACGGGAGCCTGCCACAAGATCAGGTGGTCCGCGGTCCAGTGCATTGCGAGCGTCCCTGCGGAGATGAATGCCAAGATCAAGGTGGAGCTTTGCGGTCAGCACTGCTTTCTTCCCTCAGCAGACATGACCACTTACCTAGCAAGAAGGACGTCGTCCCGATAATGAGTCCAGTGCGCAACCCCATGATAGGCGAGCGTCCGATCCGGTCCTTTGTCTGCCGTTGAAGCTGCGAAGATGAGGGTTACGCCTGGGCTACAGTCAGGATGCGATAACCGGTCCAAATCTTGTCGGTCGTGATCGAGTCTTGCTATGAAGTCGCAGGCAAGGGCAACCAGAAGGCGAGGCAGGTGGAGGATCAAAGGGACGCTTCGAGCCACCCCTCTGCAACAAGTGTCCAAGCAATCCAGTAGTAGCAGGCGAGTGACAACCCCAACAATGCTTGGGAGCAGCTGCATGAGCTGTTTGCGCCTCCGCTCGAAGATCTCTGACGGATGCGCGAATTGGAGCCGAAGACGAGCTGCGTCGGCGTGTGAGCTGAGCCGCAACAGGCCAACGTGCGCGAAATCCATCCATGCTTGGCCGGCGCAACCTTGGCACAGCGCTCCATAACCTGTCTCGGCCTCGTGAAACACGGCGCGGAGCTGCAACACAAAAAAGGCCAATGCGTCGACGAGGATTTTGTAGGTTGTAAGCACGATAGGCGTAACACTTTTCAAATCTCCCGACCGCCGATGTGGAGAAAAAGCGGGCTGCGAGTCTGCGGCGGCTTCAGAAGCCGAAGGTCTGGAAATAGAAAAATGCAGCGCAGGCAAAATAGGTCGATCCTGTGCTCGCCTGCTGCAAGCGAAAATTGGACGTGCGCCCAAAAGGTCGATGTTGCAAAGGCGAAATTCGAGTGTCAGCAGCGTGATTTTCAGGCTAACCTCGTGCCGTGGACATGCGTCATGACGCCTGAGCCTTTTGCTTGCAGATCAGCAGCACCGACCGACCGACCGCACTCCACTCGCTCAAAGCGGGCACTGCAGCACGGCTCGCCATCCGCAGGTGCTGTCAGAGCGTCGGCGACTCAGTTCCGTTGCCCTCGTCGTCCTGCTCGCCCAAGCCATCCGCACATCCGCTCGCTCGCCAACACCTCGCCTGTCTTGAACCTCCCCCATCCGTCATTCCACACCTCCATCCACTGACGACGAAAAGACATCCGCCGACACATCATGGCTCCCATCCTCAACGTGAGTGATAGCCGCCTTACTACCATCCGCCATGGTCGCACCGACATTGTTCAACCCGACTGACTTGATCCTAATCTCCTTGGCTCCTGCGTCTGTGGTCTTGCTCAACAGTTCCACGCTGGCTCGCTGCCCAGCTTCGCGTTGCGACTCAAGTCCGACGACTCGCTCGAGAGGTACGCTTTGGTCCCCGCTTTCTCGCAAACGGAAGCTCTCCAAACAAGGCTGACAGTAACGATTTTTCCGCTTCGCCCAATTCGCAATTGCGCCGCGACCACAGCCTCAAGTCTCGCGCTGCCAAGAAGATCCGCTTGCAGCTCGACGATGGCATCCCACTCGTGATCAAGTACGGCTGGTCGGGTCAATCCTATGCCCTCGAGGACTGTACGTTTTTATCAGTCTTGCGCATCAACCGTGCTGCTTCCAATGCTGACTTTCTTTCTGCTCGTCCTGTAAACAGCTGACGACTGGGAGATCTTCCTCGAGCGATTCGGCAACGCCAAGGAGGCTGACCGTGAGTCGTCCCCCGACGAGACAGCCCCGCTCTTTGCGACCGATAATACTGACGCAAATGGTGCACCTTGATCTCCTTCCTCGACACAGTCTTCCTCGAGTCGCCAGAGATCCCCACCAACAATGCCGACGAGCATTCGGCCGATGGCGCCCACGACGGACCCAACGTGCCTGTCGTCGACGAGTCCACGCTTGTGCACCGAACGCCCGGACGCGGCAAGAGTGGCGGCGTGAGCATCCACCGCGTCGCAGCGCCCTACATCCCCTCGGCCGACGACTACAGCGAGGCAGGCGGAGTGACTGCTGGTGGCCGCGACTCGATCATGTACCCTCCGCCCCGCGAGCCCCAGCCCGCGCCCGGCTACAGCAAGCCGAGCGTTCCGGAGCCGCCGGCGGCCAAGGCGACGCACGACGACGCCGTGTCGACGCACACGTCCAAGACGCGCAAGACGAACCAGACCGTGTCGTCGGTGCCTTCGCACAAGATCGCCTTCCAGGAGTTCCACTCGCAGCTCGGCGTGCGTCTGCTCAAGGGCAGCATCGGCCCGATCCAGGACGTGCCGATGATGCTCAAGTCGGGCTACCGCCACGTGTACGTCAGCCGCAGCTTTGCGCTCAACCACGGCTTCATCCCCAAGGACACCACGCCCGGCACGTACGGCTTCAACGGCATCACCAACCTCGGCAAGTGGCCCGTCCAGGTGGGCTCCAAGGCGGTGCCGTGCACCGTGATGCTCGCCGAGGACAGCTACTTCCCCGTGATCCTCGGCCGCAGCTTCATGGAGAAGCGCGGCGTGCGCACCGACCCCATCGACATGACCTCGGTCACCTTCATGGACAACGGTGAGCGCGCCGACGTCGAGGTGGTCGTCGTCCGCGACGAGCACGGAGAGCCCGTGCCCATTCCTTAGGGCGTGCGTTCGATTCGAGCGTCCACCATGCCAGCAAGCTGGTAGCCCGCACTGACCTGCGTCGGCTGTTACGCCTCTGGCATGGTTCTTCGTCCGCTGAAATCGACACGCGGCGAACGAGTTGCCTCTTCTGATACCACAGATCGTTTGTAATTGAAATTCAGCCAAGCTCACTGGACCGCGCCGAGTGTTTGAAACAAGTAAAGGCCCGTGACATTGATGCAGCGATAAGGACAAGAGACAGATATAGTACAGACACGGAGACGAGTGCGGGCGAAAGGAACGGTGAAGCAGATCGGAAGTTGCGATACGGATTCGGAAGCGGGCCGATGGAAGCGCATCATGCATGCGAAAAGAGGTTCTTGAGCGTGTTGAGACGAAGCTTGCGCGAGAGACGGCGGGCGACGTTGGTGCTGCTGCGGCGGCGCCTGCGCACGCTGCTCTGGGCGCCGAGGCTGGCCCGGTCGGCGCTGATGCGGTTGGAGTCGGTATTGTAGATGATCGTGCCGACCAGCGTGGCGTCTTCGGCCCAAGCGCGTGCGTACTCGGCCTCGCGCTTGGCACGGTAGCATCGATCGCGTCGGTCGAGCTCCGATCTGGGCACGCGCTCGGACGGATGCAGGAAGACGATGCCCGCAGGCTGCCGGAGCGCGCGTTGCGATGCGTAGATGAGCGACATGGTGCTCGGTGGCGGTGTGCTGAGATCCAGACGGTCTGACGGCCACGGAGGGCGAAAGCAATCGCAACGAGGCTACGTCGAGAGCGTATGAAGTCTCGCTGATATGAAGGTAAGAGGGGATGGAGGGGATGGAGGAGATGTCAGCCAGGCATGGATGGCCGGCACGCCATCCGGGCGTGGGCGGTGGGGCATGCCGAATCGGACTCCAACCGATCCCCATTGCGGACGGCACTGCGCCGGTACACGACGGCAATCCGCGCATCTGCTGAGCTGCACTCTCCGCCGCCCGGCAGACCCTTGCCAACGAGCCTCCACCTGCATCAACACGCTGCTCAGGCCCGGCGCGGCGCGTCTCAGCTTCAAGCCTGACTGCCCAACCCCATCCCAGCGGCAGCAGCCAAAGCCACCAACCCACCATCGCTGCCTTAACTGACACAGTCTCATACTCGATGAAAGCGAAAGCAGGCATCATTCGGTCATCAATCATCCCGCTGGCTGAGCAAAGGCGGAGACGTTCAGACTCAAAGTCAGGGTCAAGTTGCGCAAGGCTGCGAGGGTGCGGTCTAACAGTCATCAATCCAGCGCGTGGCGGCTGCTGTGCACGTTGACATGCGCAGGGCAGTCTCGACTTCAGATGCAGCTTCTTTAGACGGACAATTTTTCCCTCGGCCAGATCCGAGATGATTTTGGCCGGCTATCAGAAGATCCAACTCGAGCCTCCCTATCACGCTCGCTTCTCTCGAGACCGACACCATCACCGCTTCACCTTGCCTAAACTTGCCGCGAGATAGTTGCAACCATGTCTGACGTCGCTCATCTCAAGTCTCTCTTCCGTAAGTGTGATGCGCTCTGGACCCAACGCCCATACCCTTGGTACGATGCCGATGCTGTCCTTCTCGGTGACCGACGCTGACTCGCGCAACTATCTTCGCACTCTGCGCACACGATCAGGCTTCTACGACGACTACCCCAAGAAGGGCATTCGCTTCTGCGACATCCTCCCCGTGCTGCGTGACCCGCTCGCCTTCGAGCTGCTCATCACCAACATCGTCTCGCACATCTTCACGCACACCATCCCGACGCTCGACGACGCCATCCCGGCACCCGCCCAGTCCACTCCCCTCGAGCCCGGCGCCAAGTCGTACGGCAACCGCAAGATCGATGCCGTCGTTGGCCTCGACGCTCGTGGCTTCCTCCTCGGCCCCATCATCGCCCAACGACTCGGCTGCGGTTTCGTCCCCGTCCGCAAGGTCGGCAAGCTCCCCGGCGAGTGCGTCCAGGCGTCCTACATGAAGGAGTACGGTGAGGACGTCTTCGAGATGCAGAAGGATGCCCTTGCTCCCAACTCGCGCGTCATCGTCATCGACGACCTCATCGCCACCGGTGGCTCCGCCAAGGCCGCCGGCGAGCTCGTTACAAAGTGCGGAAGCAAGGTCGTCGAGTACGTCTTTGTCGTCGCCATCCCCTTCCTCAAGGGCGCACAACAGCTCGACGCCCCCTCGTACCAGTAAGTGACCTCCTGTCCCCTTTCGTTCCGCTCCCGCTCACCAAGCTGACACCATCTTGCTTCTTTTTGCTTCTTCTCAAATAGCCTCGTCGAGGTCGACTAATGCCCACCATCTGCTGAATCTGGGCGCACTTGGCCAGCGGTCCGTGCCGCTCAAACCTAAACGCAAGAGAAAAATGGATTGCTGGCCCTGAATACAAGCCTCTACAATGCAGTGCGTGACAGTTTTTGCAGCGAGTCTGGATGCGAACGGAACAAGGTGGTCAGTCCAACGTTTCGGGCTTTGCGCAAGACAAAGACACGGGATGAGATACTCACTGAGCAGAACGTCGCCCTCCTTGATGATCTTGGAATACTGGGCGTTCTTGTGGTCTGGCCTGCGCGTCTCGACGATGCCGTGCACCTTGTCAATCACCGCGGGCAATCGACCGGACGAGATGAACCTCGAGAGCTCGTTGTCGATGAACTCGCCCGACACGCCGAATGCGGTGGCCATGTTGTCGATCGACAGCGACTGGTAGCTCTCCAGCAGCTGCGAGTAGGCGATGATGCGCATCTCGCGCACATAGTACCGCGCGTGCTGGTGCAGCGCCCGCGACGTGAGGATGTGCGTCTGCTCCACATCCGCAAGCGCACGGAAAAAGTTGCCGTACTCGCACGCGTACAGGCTCGTGACAAACGCACGCAGGTGCGGGATCTCGTCCACCACCTGCAGCACCTCGGGCGAGTCGATGATCTTCTTCTTCAGGTCGGTGCGCTTGAGCGTCAGCGCATTCGCCAGTACCGTGAGCGTGATAAAGTCGTTGTACTCGAGCAGCTCGGTGGCGGTGAACGTGCTGAGCGCGTCGAGGAACAGCTGTCCGCCCGCCTTGAAGTCGCGGATCGAGAGCAGGTGCAGGCCTTCGTACACCTTGAGCCGATTCCTGCGCTCCCAGTCACCGCCCTCTTCGACCAGCTTCTTGGCCTCGGCGATCGACGCGGTCACCACATCCGTGTCGCCAAAGAACAGTCCGATGCGCACCTTGGTGAGCGTGAGGTCCAGCTTGGAGCCCAATCCGGCGCCCTTGGACACCGCAAGGTTGTGTGCTTCCAGCGCCTTCTCCTTGTCGCCAATCTGTGCATAGTAGGCGGCACGCTGACGAAGCACGCCGTTGATCTCCATCTCTCCCTCGTTTTCCTCCACCTCCTTCTGCTTTTCGTCCAGCTTCTGCAGCTCCTCCTTGTTCTTTGCTTCGAGTCGCTTCAGCAGCGCCTCATCCTCCTTGACCAGGCCCTTGAGCGAGGCATCCGCCAGGATCAGGCGGTAGTATGGCGCCATCTCATCCTTCTCGATTCCCTCGAGCAACGCCTGCTTCGAAGCCTGCGCTGTGGATGCTGGAAGGTGCTCGGAATGTTGTGCGAGCAGGAAGAGGTGCTGCTGCAGCTTCAGGTTGGGGATGGCCTGGACGTTCTCCTCGTCCATCTTGACGTCGATGGTGGCTGAGTGTGCGGTGTCTGCCTGAATTGAACGATGAGAGCTCGATGCGCAGTTGTGTCGATGGACGATGCGGGCGGCGATGGTGTGAGAGTAGACACGTCTGCAAAAGTGTTGGTGTGGCTCGAGATTCCAGTTGGAGGTGCGCGGCCCGCGCGAGGGCGAACGCGGTGGAGGTTCGACTGGCTGCGATCACGACCTGCTTATGTAAGCACCCTTTTCGCGGTGCACTGGGCCCTCCTTTCTTTGCCAACAGCGCGGCTCAGTCAGTAAGTCTCTTCCTACTTGCACCTGTTCTTTGCTCATGCAAGGCCATTGTACAACGAACGACGATCTGCCTCGCTTTGGCATGTGAAGGCATCCCTCTACCATGCACCCTGAGAGCTGCGTCTTCTAGCCGGAATTTTGTGACCGCAATTAAACACCTCATTATTACAGCGAATATTTTTGGCTAGCTCCAGTTCATGGCTTCGGCTGATTTTGATGCCACCATGACTCTCATGCGAGGGTCTGCTAGGACAGACATCGCGAAGTAGACGTCGCTAGGCAACGACGCAGCGTACAATTACAGCCCAAGTTGGGGCAAACGGGTGCTTTTACAAGGGAATGAACGGAGCCAAAGCGCAACACCACCAAGCAGGACACTACCTGCCTGGGCTGCGGCTGCGATCGCGATTTCCCCTCCTGCTTGCGCTACCTCGGGGAGCGGGTGCACCCGGTGGTGGTCGAACGAACGCAAAGTCGGCCTTGAGCTCCTCATCCATGAGTGTGAGTCCGTCGGTGCATGCTTGGATCGCCGCTTGCGCCTCGTCGTATTCGGCGAACTCCAAAAGCGCATATCCCTAATCGGTCGAAGAAGGCACACATCGCTTCACGTTAGTCTCGAGCAGAGCAGATCATGTCTGACACACAAGGGCATGTAGCAGACTTACCTTGACATAGCCGGTTCGTCTGTCGAGGTTGAGGTGACAGCTCTTGACATCCCCATAGTCTGCAAACTTGTCAATCACCTCCTCTTCGGTGGCTTCCTCGTGCACGTTGGTCACAACTAGCACCCATCCTTCCACAGCTGCAGGGATGTACAAGCCGGAATCAGCTACTGATGTTTCTACGAATGGTTGCGAACGATGGCATGCTTACACTTTGCTGCGCTGGCTCCGCTGTCCTCAGCCTCAGCCTCTGTCAGGGTTTCGAACTTGCCCGTCTTGACACCATCTGATGCGGGCCCATTGCCTCGGGGATCAAAGCCTCGACCTCTGCGCTTGACGTTCGGATCTGTAGTGCGTTCGATGAGGGGCCGAATCAGCGACTTGCGACAAAGTTAGAAGTGCGGAAGCCAAGGCAAGGACGTACCATCATCCATCTCGACATCGTCCACGACGCGCGAGGACGGGCCTTCTTCCTTTTTGACCTCGATCGTGGACATAGCTGATGTGTCGGCTTGTTTCTGTGAGTCCCAATGATACAGCAATGGATGCCCAGAGGTGTCGGACAGATGGAAGTGGATGAATGGGGTTGTGCTTCTGAAGTCGGGAAAGGCTCGTGCTCCAAACAAGTGGAGAAGGGTCTCCGAATTCCAATTCTCCGTCTCCCGAGCCACCGCGACCCTGACTTCTTCGCCAACGCGCTCTGGCCCTTCCACCCGACCCTCCGCACCCTCACCTTGCTTCCGCATCCTCCTCTACCCTCGCAGCCTCGAGCCATGAGTCGCACAGAGCTCGCTGCAGAGCGGCTCCGGCAGTGCCTCTCAGAGCTCTCGACACCCATGCTCGCTGCCTTGTCCGAACTTCGCTCCGCACAGCCTCAGCAGATCCTCGTTCCGTTCAAACATGTAGGTGACCGCCTAGGGCCTCTTGTGGACAAGGAAAACGTCAAGCAAGCTTTCGGTCTCGTGCAGAATCTCTCTACCGCCGACAAGGATGGACCAGAGGTACGAGTGCGCAACCTCTGCTTGGAGATCAGCAACAACGAGCTCCGCAAGCTTGTCCTCGAATCAACATCAGACCTCACCGGCAACGGCACGGACGAGCCAAATCCTCAAACATCGCTCACAGCCGCTTTCGACCGCCTCGATACTGTCCTGGTGCTCTCGCTGCACGATCTGATCGATCCGACCTTGCCGCTCTCTCTGGTCGAGGAGCTGCTCGAAGGGCTTCCGATCTCGATGTGCTCGCAACTCTTTGCCTACACCGAATCTCGAGTCAAGCCGCTCACCATAGATCTGCATCCGACAAGAGGCAAGGGGCTCGTCCTCTTGCGCACCTGCAACGAGCTTCTCAGGCGACTGTCCAAGCCTTCGCAGCATCACACTGTCTTTGCAGGTCGTGTCCTTAGCTTGCTCGCAGTCGTCTTCCCTCTCGGCGAAAGGAGTGGCGTCAACCTTCGCGGCGACTTCAATGTAGAAAACAAGACGCACATCGAGGAGAATGACGGCCAAGCCAACGAAGAAGCCAGCACCGACGCTGATAAAGACGAAAGAGACGAGATCTTCAAGGTGGATTACGACTTTTACGAACTATTCTGGAAGATGCAACGTTTCTTCTCCAATCCACCATTGCTGATGGGAGCGTCCGAGTCTTCGAGGCCATCCACCAGAAGCGCA
This sequence comes from Moesziomyces antarcticus, assembly GCF_000747765.1. NCBI lineage: Eukaryota > Fungi > Basidiomycota > Ustilaginomycetes > Ustilaginales > Ustilaginaceae > Moesziomyces > Moesziomyces antarcticus. The sequence continues at coordinate 345,276 of NW_014638997.1, forward strand.
ACACCCGCGCTGCACACTGACGCTGTGGACTCCGACAACATCCAAGCGGATGACGATCCTGCCCCTGATGGTGCCAAGGGTCCCATGGCAGAGCTCAGGATCAGCACTCGCAAGATCCTCAAGCTCTTCGCTGCCGTCAACAAGCGAGAGAAGGAGCTAGCAGGCGCCGCTATGGCTGAAGAGGCCAAGTCAAGCGAAAATAAGGGCAACAACGCATCGCAAGCCAATTCCACCCGGAGCACTCCTTCCGTCAACAAGAGGCGCGCAGATGGTCGCAGCTATGCTTCCGCCACCGGCTTCTACGTCGGTCAATTCATCGGGAAGGCCGATGCGCCACCACCCGCCAAGCGACTTCGTCCTGACGTTGTGGATGGTGTCAGGATGGATGGCCGCGATGCCTCTGACACGCCCATGGACGACGAGGATGACGCGGAAAGTGAGGCAGCACACGCGGCAAGCGACCACTTCTTTCCGACCTACCTTACAGGCCGCAAGCTCTTCGAGTACGAAATCCGGGATACCTCATTCCGTAAGCACATCCTCGTCCAATATCTGGTCCTCTTTCAGTACCTGCTTTCCTTCACACCTACTGCCAAGGAGAGCTGGAAGGACTGGAAGAACAAGACGCTGCAGGCCCTCTTCACGCTGGAGGACGTTGACGAGCGCTGGATCCGATCGACGTGGCGCGAGATATTGATCCTGATTCGCGACATTCAGCCTCACGGAAGACTCTTCCTCGAGTCGGTCCTCGAAGTGCTCAAGCGCGAAGCCAATTGGATCCGATGGAAGACCGAGTCCTGTCCTTCGATCGAAAAACCGCCGCTCTCGCCAGAACAGATCTCAGCCTTTGCCTCTGCGAGGGCGTTGCTGTTGCGCAAACATGAACCGTATCCTCACAAGCTCGGGACTGCGGCACTCTCGGAGCTCTGGCTCGACGGTCTCCGTCCGCCGGTCGCTGGCACGAGGAGGGTGGAGAATGAGTTGGGCGAATACATCTCTGTTCCAACGGACGGCCTAGAGGAGCTCGAGTTCTTGCCTCCGATCCCCAGCGTGGAACACTACAACAAGTCGATCCAGCGCGAAAAGATGAAGCTCGACCTGCGCAAGAAGCAGCTTGGCGTCGACCCCGCGATCAGCGAGGCGCAGCTCAGCAAGGAGGACCGGGAGAAGCTGGAAAAGGACGAACGCATCTCGGCCACCATTGAGACGATGCAGAGTCTCGCCTGGAGGGCCTTGCGAGTCGCAAGCCGTGATCACCTGCATCTGTTCGGCAAGCCGGAACGACCCGAACACATCGAAGGTCTGCTTGAGGCGATCGAGACGGAGCGGAATCCGAAGCCCAAGTCTGCGGCTCCCATCGAGACGCAAGCAACGGAAGAGGGTGCCGTGCAAGCTCAAGGGCCACAAGAGGCGGAGAACGGTGCCGAGCAAAGTGCGGAGCTAGCGCAGGCTGCCACTGCGGATGGACAAGCGAACGCCGGCGAGACACGGACGGACGAGGAAATCAACACCGAAAGCGCTGCCGTGGAATCTTCAGCTGAGTCGAAAGAGCAGGCAGCATCCCATCAGGATAGATCAGCTCAGGATGAATCGATCGTCCCTGTGACGATTCCCGCAATCCCGGCCTCCCCTGCAGCACCTACGCCTTCGGCTGAGGCCAAGAAGACCACAGAGACGCCAGGTGACGAGGCAGCCAGGGCGCCTGCTACCACGGCTGAACAAGACGTCGAGATGGCAGAGGCAACATCTTGAATGTTATTCCATTTCCAAACTTCGAAGATCTGGGCGTGAAGGCACTGTGACTGAATCGTACGATGATGTCGAACATCCGTAAGTCTGGGTCTGAGCTGAGCGTAGAGCGGGCACACCATGCTACAAATCCGCCAGCGACGATGTTCTAGGCCTTGTTCGTAACATCTCCTGAACTCGCATGAGCTTAAACATGAGAACCAGTGCCTAGAACAAGCACTTAAGGTTACCCTCGCTGACGGGGGCAGCACTCGGCGATTCGTCGGGCCGGACGTGGCTGAGCAAGTGTGGAACGGTCAACGATGTGTAGCGACTCACTTCCGCCCTCCCGCACTCCCGCACCTATGCACGTGGGTTATATAGTCTTTGGATTGAACGTGTTCATAACCTCCCTTCTTCCCCTCTCGTCCGAACTCACGAGTCTGTATCGACACACACAGCTGCATCCGATATTCGCACAACACATCGCAGATAATTCTCCTCTCCTCGCCGCAATGTCCGTGCTCTCGAACCTCAGGATCTCGGTCGCCATTAATCTGCGAGACCGGGATGCACCAAGCCTCGTCCTCATCAAGGCTTTCTACGATGTGCCCAAGGAAGAGTACCAGCGCTTCGCTAACGAGGCGGCTCACCTCGAGTTTTTCGACCGTGTTGACCGAGGTCGTTGCCCCTATGGCAACACGCAGGTCAAGTTCCAGGCTCCCCAAAGCAGTGCTGCCAGCGCGGTCTCGCAGGCCGTCAGCCTCGGCACCAGATTCGGGGCTCGCATCAGAGCGAAGGCCCTCGGAAGGACTTCTGCTCGCGTGGATCGCGTGGATCGAGGAAAAGCTGCGCACGGCTACAAGCGCAGCTTTTCGCAGCCATACCGAATCCCGTGGAGGATGGCGTTCGAGAATCGTCCTCGCATCTCCAGCAACAATGCCGCGTCGACTCCAGCTCCTGCTCAAGCTGGCAGAACGGTCGAATGGAGTGAAGCGAGCCTTCCTGCTCCCGCTCCTGCTCAAGCTGGCAGAACGGTCGAATGGAGTGAAGAGAGCCTTCCTGCTCCCGCTCCTGCTCCAGTGAAAGAAACCGACAAAGACAGCATGATGAAGATCCTGGCTCCCGAAATCCACGAGGCCGTCGCCGCTGCCCTAGCCAACGCCCTTGCCGCTGCTTCCGCTGCCGCTGCCGGAACGTGCTCTGGTACCGATTGAGCTATTCTGCATGCCATCTCTCCGTACGATGCAGCCAAGTATCGCGACGAAGCGTCTCCGACACATACAGCAGTCGGTTCAATCTTCCGCTTATACCAAAAATGTACTACCGTTGCCCTTCTCGATGAAACTCTATTGCTGCTTGGTTGCGATCTTCTTTGCTTCTCGCTTTGCCTGTTTCTTTTGCTGTCTTCTGGACCCTTTCTGTTCCGCCACCTCTTCGACTGGCTTAGCGGCTCCTCTATCCTCGTCGGGCGCTGAGACGGCAGTCTGGAACGTCGAGCTTGCCCACAGGATAGCGCACACCGATGCGAATGCGCTGAAAGCAACCATGTAGCGCGGATCGCTGTCCTCGCTGTAGTAGCCGGAGCGCTTCTTGATGTCGTTCTCGTATGTGATGAGCAGCATGGTGAAGGCGAGTAGCGACAGAGTCATTCCGATCACCGGATTACCGGCCACACCGAGGCGGGTGCGAAATTCATAGTTGATCAGGGCACCGAGATCCTTGAATGCGACCAGGAAGAAGGCGGCAAACATCGTGGTGGCAGCAAGAGCGTAGAAGGAGGGCATGACCGAGTCCGTCGGCCATTTCGGCTGCGCGAGTTGGAAGATCTGACCGGGCAGAAGCGTTTGTTGTGCCGCCGGGATGGCAGGTGCGGCGGGCGAGATGAGGAACTCGCGATAGTTGGCCGGAAACATGGGTATCCTCGTAGGAGGGGTGATTTCGAGCATGTTGATGTGCAATGTACGAGGATGAGTCGCCTTCACAGGTGCGGTTTAGGATGTCAGTGACGGCAAAGGCATGGCGGGAAGGTTGTAGGAGACCTCCATTCCGCGATGTTGGATGGACGGAAATGTGCATTGAACGTCTCGTGCGAAAAGACAGGTCAGTTGGGAGATGCTCGCCTGCGTCATGGTGCGCCAAATTGGCCATGCGAGGTAGCTTCTTCCGACCCTCGAGCCGAGCCGACCTTGAACCCGAACATCCGCCCAAGGCACACTTTTTTGCTCCCCACCAACTAGACTCGCATCACATCCATCGCTTCAACACTCGCTCCCACCCCGGCAAAGACTCACAAACCCAAACCGTAATACAACGATGGCTACCTCTTCCTCATCTTCCGGCCGCAGCAGCACCTTTTGCCTGGTCAAGTCGTCCATCAACATCGACGAGACCTTTCTCGTACCACACATCGTGCGACCGGGCGAGACGATCTCATCGTCGGGACTAGTCTCGCGACCCGGTGGCAAGGGTGCCAACGTATCCGCTGCGATTGGGCTTGCAGGCGCCAAGGTCTCTCTATCTGGTGCTGTGGGCAAAGACGCTACGTGGCCGATCGACGAGCTTAAAGCGCGCAAGGTCATCACCGATGACGTGGAGATCCTGGACGGCATCCCAACAGGCCGTGCTTTTATCCAGATTGCCGAGGACGGCGAGAACAGCATCGTTCTGCTCAAGGGAGCCAACTTTGCCACGGACAGTAGCTCGGCCGACCCTTCCACGGCATTCACATCCAACCCGCAGAGGCAGATCACCCACCTCGTCCTGCAAAACGAGATTCCGCTTCAGACCACCGTGGCTTTCCTCGAGTATGCCAAGTCTGACAAGGCAGGCAACCACATTACAACGATCTTCAACCCATCGCCTATGCTGAGCAATGCGGAAGTCGAGTCGTTCCCCTGGAGCAGCATCGATGTGCTGGTGGTGAACGAGGGCGAAAGCATCGAGCTGCTCTCGGTTCTCGATCAATCGGCTGCCTCGAAGCTCGAATCGCTAGCTGCAGGCGAGGACAAGTCGCGCCAGGTGCTCGAGGCGCTCTCGGGTCTGCAGCAGCTGAGCTCGACGGCATGGCTCGTGCTCACCCGCGGAGGACAAGGCGTCATGGCCAACGTGCAACTCGCCGACTCTCAGTCTCAGCGCAGCTTCTTCAACGTCCCGCCGTTCAAGCCAAAGCAGGTGCGCGATACGACTGGCGCAGGAGACACGTTCGCGGGCAACCTCGTCGCAGCCTTGATGGGCCACAATGTTGAAGCGGACGAAGCTCTGACCTCGTCAGCCAGACCAAAGCGCGAGCAATTTGTCCAACAGGCTCTGGAATGGGCTTCACGCGCTGCCAGCCTTGCATGCGAAAAGGAGGGCGCCATGCAGAGCATCCCTGCCGCCGAAGAGGTCAAGGCGCGAGCTCCATGAGCACACACACTTACTTTCTCTCTCTAGATCGGTTTTCACTTCTCAATGCCATCAGCCGGTCCAAAGAATGTGCACAGAATCGACGAGAAGGAAAAATGCAATTGCTACCCTGGGCCTGGGCCTGGGCTGGGGGCGGAACGAGGGATGCAGCGACGCGAGGATGGAAGAAGGACGAGCTTACTTGTTCTCGCGGACGACCTTGTCGATCCAGCTGGCGACATACTCGACGTTGTTGGTGGTGAGGCCGGCCATGGAGATGCGCGAGTTGGCGGTGAGGTAGATGTGGCCCTCTTCGAGCATGCGCTTGCACTGGTTGGTGTTGAGGCCGAGGAAGGTGAACATGCCGATCTGCTTGAGGATGTGGTCCCAGTTGCCCGGTGTCTGGAACTTCTTTGTGAGGAGCTCGAAGAGGCTCTCACGCATGGTGATGATGCGACCCGCCATCTCCTGGACGTCCTTCTGCCACTGGGCAAACAGCGCTGGGTCGGTGAGGATCATCTTGACGACGCGCGCGCCGAACGCAGGCGGATTCGAGATCTCGGAGCGCTGGATAGCGGCGAGCTGCGAGAAGACGGCAGCGCTCTGCTCGGGCGTTGCCGAGACCACGTGGAGCGCACCCACACGCTCGCCGTACAGACCGGCGTTCTTGGCGAAGCTCTGGCAGATGAGCAGCGGGATGCTCTTGCGCGACACAAAGTGGCGCACCGCCCACGCGTCGCGGTCGAGGTCGCCCGAGGCGAAGCCCTGGTATGCACAGTCGAAGAAGGCAAAGTGGCCCTTCTCGACAAAGATGTCGGCGATCTGCTTCCACTGCTCCTGCGTCGGGTCGACACCGGTGGGGTTGTGTGCGCACGCGTGCAGCAAGAAGACGCTCTGGTTCTTGGCGTTTTTCAACGCGCTGGTGAAGCCGTCAAAGTCGAGCGCAATCGTCTTGGCATCGTAGTACGGGTAGTCGACGGGTGCGATGCCGACCGTGTTGAAGATGGCCTTGTGGTTGGCCCAGGTGGGATTCGAGATGTGGATCTGTCGCTCCACGCCGAACTTCTGGTACTGGTAGAAGCGCTGGAGGAAGACGGCACCCAGGTGGTTGGCACCGGTTCCCGAGATGGTCTGGACGGAAGCGACGCGCTTCTCGGCAATCGCCGGCGAGTCGGCACCGAGGATCAGCTTGGCGGCGGCATTTGTGAACTCGGGCAGACCGGTGATGTTCAGGTATTCGTGGTCGACGGTGTCGTCGGCAATGAGATCCGACTGAGCCTTCTTGACCGAGGGGAGGACGTACGGCTTGCCGTTGTTGTCGCGGTAAGCACCCACACCGAGGTTGACCTTCTTGTCGTACTTGTCAGCCTTATACGATGCGGTCAGCTTGAAGATACTGCGAGCAGCCGAGAGAGAATCGAGAGAAGAAGAGGAACGGTTAGAGTGCTGAGTCGACGGAGCTCGCGCTGGATGCCGGACACTTACGCATCTTCTGGGGCCTGGGGAACGGCACTCCAAACAGCCAGGGCTGGGGATGATGAGTCGGCAGAGAGAGATGCCATGGTGAGTATGATGGTCCAGGAGTCCTTTCTGGAGAGCCGAACGGAGATGAAAGAATGTGGTGGGAGGGAAGGTGGGAATCCAAGGGCGAGGGTGGGATGGGAGGCTGGCAATTGAGAAGAATCGCTGCAAAGCAGCTACGGTGTCTCGAAGTTGGCAGCTGATCTGAGCGGAATCGCTGTTCGACGCTCGAGGCTGGGCAGGGAGTCACAGTGCGTTGGAGCCAGATACTGACGTCCCCCCGCACCAAAGCTTTTTGGGCAGCGTGACCCTGCGGAAGATTGCCGACGCGCGCCCGTAACCCTGTCCCACCTCGGCGAAATCCAGCGCTCCTATCGGCAGCTGCGGTCCGCGTCTCTCGCGCGAGAAAATACCGAATCCACTCCGGACTGCATCCACACGACAATGCCAGATGCTACTCTACTCAGCTTGCAATCAGCCTGCGGCTGCAGCTCGACTCTCCACCTTTCGACCACAACTACAAACGTGCGGCTGCAGGAATCGAGAACCTATGCAACAAGCACTTGTACCGAACGTCGGAGCGGGGCAAGACTTACCTGCTTGACTGATGCCGTTGGAACCTGAGAGATGGCCCTGAATGTTGCCCAGGCGATTTGCGGCCATGGTTGCTTTCCGAATCCGGTTGGTCTGGAGAGGTGTTTTTATGGTATGTTCCCGTCCGAGCGGTTGTCGCAATGGCGCAGTACGTCGTGTGAGGGAGTGGATGCCAGACTGGTCGTGGAGAAGAGGTGAATGGTAATCGAGACGAACGGTATGGAGGTGAGGCCCGACGGCTGTCCATCCGGCTAAAAGCAGGAGCCTCTGCGGCCCAGACACGACGATGGAGCCGGGCCACAACCTCCACGATCATCACGACGCAGGTCGCCGGCGCTAACCTGCCTCGATGCGGGGTTGCCTTATGCTTTTGTCTTGTGAGAGCCGTTGGGCGCGCCTCGCAATTTCGGAAAGGCTCGGACGATCAGGGTTCACAAACAATCGGGCACATCAGAGGCTTTGAGCCCGATTCAAGTGTCAAACAGCGCCCCCGAGTTGCCGAGCATGGCTGCAGACGTGGCATGGTAGACTGGAACCGGGGGTCATGGCAAAAAGCTGGCATTGCGACATGGCGTCTTGGTCCTTTGTCCACAGTGGAAGATGTTTCTGCTTCAACCCGGACGACGGGAAAGGAGGCAGGCGGCTGAGTGCCCTAGTAGCCTCGTTCAAACTGCACCCGCGTCCTCCTCTTGATCTCTTCGACTGCCAGATGCGACGAGCTTGGAGCCGAAGTCGGTACCATCGACTGCGCCAGCGCCCTTAGGGCATCCGACCCTGCCCCGGCAGGTCGGGTTGAGTGGAGTGTGCTGCCGTCGTACTCTGATGGGGGTGCTCGGACAGCACCAATGTCAGCAAAGGACGCAAGCTCACACTGGCACTTACGCTTCCTTGTTGTGCCATCGCTTCCCAGAGTGCCTGCAGTAGGCTCACGAGCAACTCATTGATCTGAGTAGGGGTGGTCGGGTGCTGGGTATTGTAGTCTTCAACAGTCCTGCGGAAGGCATCCTGCACACGTCGCGTATCCATGGTGCGATGGTCGGGGAGGTTGAGCAGGTCGGGAGTGCTTCGCGTCGAGGTTCCAGCCGTCGGAGGGCTGCTAAAAAGGGTGTGCGACGGCGCGAAAGTGTTGTTGGGCAGGAACGGGCCTCGTTCAGCGGTGGGCCTCGCAGGGTAGTCCTTCTTTCGATCCCATGGGCCACCAAGCTGTCCCGATGGGCCGTAGACCTGAAGGCGGGCTTCCTCCCTCGTCAAACCGCATTCCTGGGTCAGTCTGACCATCTCCGCAACGCTGGTCCTGTCCAAAATCCACTTCTTCGGGCATCGTTTGGCCCTGCTCTTGTCAGAGCAGCCCTTGCACTTCTCGACCTGCGAGTCGGCGTCGGGTGGAACACAGGGGCGGTGATACGTGCTGCAGTCGGGGCAGGGGAGATCCGGAAAGTGCTCCTCGGTCAGCCACTGCCGCATCTGTATCACAGCTGCAGAGATGGTGCCCTTGCGCGGCGACGTGAACCGAGGGTGCGGACGACCGCGTTCATCGCCTTCGACTGCTGCAACAGAAAGGATTAGTGACGGTCCGGAGTTACGCCTTCGATCGAGTTTCGAATGAGGCTACCAGTATGCTAGCAAAGGAGCACTCACCAGAGTCGTCGTCGTCGTCGCGGCTTCGTCGACCCAAGGACTGTCGCGAAGGTCCTTCTGCAACCAGACGAAAGCGTCAGCGAAAGGCACAGCTGCTATTAAGCCGCGATCCTTTCCGTCGATGGCCTCGACAGATCGACCGCACACCGTACTTACCACTTTCGTCTCGCTGGCGCGCTTGCACCCGTTGCGCGGGTCGTGGAGTCGCGCTCTGAACGCCGGGGACAAAAGTTGCGCGTGAAACGACATGGCGTCGAGTTGCGCTCTGAACAGGGCGCAGGAGGCCATCGGGCCCTGGTGCGATTCCCTGGCCATCCGAAAAGTCGTCGTCGTCGTCGTTCATTGCGCTGCCAGGCAGAGGGTTCAAGGAGGTCAGGGATATGTTGAGAGCGTAGAATAGGCCGTCGAGGTGGTGAGCGTGTGGTGGTGGTTGTTGCGATGGAAGTAGCAGTGCGTATCGATGCAGTGCGGATCGACTCAGTGCGGATCGACTCAGTGCGGATCGACTCAGTGCGGATCGACTCAGTGCGGATCGACTCAGTGCGGGACGGCGGAAACATCGGCAACACAGTGACTGTCCGCTGCTCCGCATCCGCACAACGGCCAAGTCGACGCCGATTCGGGCTCCATTGCCGACACACCGGACTGCTCCGACTGCAACGAGTTGCTCCATTGTGCGATGGAGTGCGGCGAGGAGAGTAGGGGAAGACGCAAGAGCGAGCAGGGTAATGCAAGACGTGTGTCAGACACCTCATCAACGCGTCCCGAAAAACACGGCCAGCCGCGATAGACTCTGATCGAAATGAAGCCGGCAAACCTTGCAGCTCGTGTAAACACCAGCTGCTCTGCATTGCATGGTTCCGCTCAAGCACGGAGCTCTGGGAGATGCAAAGCTTACATCTCTGCTCTGCCAAAGTGCGTCGAAGCGGAACAAGATCCCGGCGAGGCTGAGTGACGACACATAAGACAAGAGAGTGAAACGAAGAGGAGAGGCAAGGAGGGAAAAGATGGGGGAGAGAGAGGGAGGGGCGCGGGGTCGGTAAGGCAAAGACGGATGCTCAGCTCTGTCTGTCCCTCGGTCTCGTTGTACAGTAGTGCGGAAACCAGCACGAGACGTTCAAAGCACACCGTCCATCCATCCAACATCACACTGCCTTTTGGCGAATCAGATTTGTCCCAAGACATTCCATCATTCGCGCTTGCGTTTTGTTGTGACTGCGACTGCATTTCATTGCGAGAACGACTGCGTGCTGAGTCTGACGATTTGCTGCGTTGCGATTTGCTCCATGGCTTTTGCGGGTCGACTTGTTCTGATCCCGACGGCTGCTGGACGATTCGACTTGCTGCGCCTCTGCGATCCTCCTCCTCTTCGTCGCCCGATACTCCCTCTGCTAATTCGCCTCCTCGACATCTGCACGTGGTGTGCCGGCTCCTCTCCCTTCCTCCTTCTCGCGCTCCCGTGCGATCTCCCGCTCCATCTTCTTGCGAGCAGAATACCTCTTTTTGAGCTTCCCGTTCTTCCCGTTGTTTCTGCTTGTGGGCATTTCTCTGTTCCTCCGCATTGAGGATCTTGAACTGGCGCAGGATGCTGTCCATCCTCATTGTCACCGTCAACAGAGCCAGGGAAGTGGCGTCCGAAAGGGCCTCAAAGGCACTGGCAGACCACAGCTCGTCGGAATCGAGGCCTCTGTCTTCATCACCGTTGTCGATGGCGTCTTCGTCATCTTCGACAAAGATGTCACCATCCCCTCGCTGCTCCCAATCCCAATCGTTCTCCCTATCCCGATCGTCCTCAACACGCATTTGAACCAGCTACGACTGCCTTGTGAACGAGAAGCTAATCTATTACGATGTGATTATGCGCTCGTCTCGTCTGCGACCTTCTGCGAGCCAACCGAGGTTAGACGTTTGTCGAAGGCAATGAAAGCCGAGCTGCCCTCAAAGAGCTCATCGATCGACTCTAGTGATCGGCAGCTCGTCTCTGGGTAGAAGGCCCAGATGAACGGCATGCAAAAGAAGTTGAGCGCGCCGAACAGGAAGCTGTGTACCGATGAGAGTGCCGTTGAAGACGAGTGTCAGCTTCGGCTGTTTCAAATACGAGGGTCATAGGCGCCGTGCACTTACAAGGTGTTGTACTTGATGGCGTTGAACAAGAATGGCGTGATCTCGGTGACTACTCCGTTGCCGATGCTCCATCCAAAGACGGACCAGCTACCGCCTTTGGCCCTGATGAAGAGCGGAAACACCTCGGTCGGGTACAGCCAGGGAATCGCCAGCCAGCCAGCGGCGAAGGCGGCCGTGTAGATAAAGATCATCGAAGCCAGAACAGCGCCCCATCGTTTGGCGAGGGCCAGATCCGGACTGACCGACTCCGGGCCATACTCGAGCGCGTACTTCGCTGCGACACCAGCGATAAACAGACTGATGCCCATGATGATGTTGCCCCAGTACAGCGCTTTGCGTCGACCGGTGCGGTCCAGCGTAAATACCGAAATGAAGACCGCGAACATGTAGGATACCTGCGGCGCGAAGTGTGACAGCGTGGAACAGAAGGTTCAGTAAAAAAGGGAGCCCGCTCATTCAAACGAGCTTGTGGCACTTACATCGTTGAATCCGGAGAGAAGTCGAGCAAGAGTATCGCCAAAACCTCCGGAGCGGAAGACCGTGGGAGCATAGACGGTGACGACTCCGATTCCGGCCAACTCCTGAAGAATCTGGAGCCAGACCACAAGGATGATCCTGCGACGAAGGTGGAGCTTGCCGCTAGACGAGACGAGCTGGCTGATGAAGCCGTCTTCGCCCTTCTCCATGCGGATTCGCTCGAGTTTTGCGACCTGGAGAATTTCCTGGAGCTCGGCGGTCACGGCGGGGTCATTTTCGTTGTACGGGTGAGAGCGAAGCCTGGTAAGGATGCGCTTGGCTTCATCCACCCTTCCCATTTTGGCGAGCCAACGAGGAGACTCGGGGAAGAAGGGCAGGGCGACGAGGAGCATCGCCACGAAGACGAGCTGGAAAGCGAGCGGGAATCGCCAGTTGAAGCCGTTCGTCTCGATATTTCGGACGCCAAACGATAGCCAGTACACCAACATCAACCCAAAGATGTTGCATACGAACTCGAAACCGATTGCTTGCCCACGCTTGTCATGTTTCGAGAGCTCCGCTACCCAAACGGGCACCACCGCATTGTACGTTCCTGTCCCGAATCCGCAGATCACTCGGGCGAACATCATCCAGGTGATGTTCTGGGCGGAAGCCTGAAGGGAAGCGCCGAGAACGACCCAGACCGAGCCGAAGAGGATGGCCTTCATGCGTCCGACGCTGTCGGCGATGTATCCACCGCCGAGGCCGCCGATCAAAGTGCCGAGGTAGTAGATGGCCACGATGCCGCCGATGGCTGCACTATCGCGTTCGGTCTGCGAGCCATTGACGCCGGAATCGGTGCGCATAAGCCTTAGGTAGTCCTTGGACTCGTTGACGCCGGACATGACTCCCTGGTCGAAGCCGAAAAACATCACGGCGATACCCGCCACCATCTGAACGGCCCACGTCATCTGAAACGCGGTGAGTTTGAGCACTCGCTTTTCGCTGTAGACGGGCGGGATGAACTTGCTCCAGAATGGCTCGGCGAGCTCGGGGAAGTCGGACGAGTCGACTTCGCGCAGCGAGCTCGTCTTGTACAGGTCGGGTGTGGCATCCTTGGAGAGCTTGGGTTCGTGCGTCGGCGTTGCCGCAGCGCGGGTTGGAGAGCCTGGTGAGTCCATGGCGGGAAAGGCGAGAGAAGTGCGAAAGTGTGCAATGGGAGCCGTCCAGGTCCGTCGACGGACCAAGCAGTGTCGCGGTCTTTATAGCTGAGCTGACTAGACCGGCCCTGTCCGACAAGAAGCGGTCACTACGCAAGCGGACCGGCAAAGAGGCCTGAGAGTATGTGCGGATCGGTACTGATCCCCCCCACGTAGACCTCCCCAGAGTGCGGGTGTTTTTGCGGAGGAGAATGGACCAACCCGTAGCGAGGTTCGAAGCACCTTGGGAGCGCAGAGTGCGGAGACTCGGGTCGGGCAATTTAGAGCAATTAAAGCACCGATGCCGCTTCCGTTGGACCGAAACGCCGGGCATGCTTTCCACCCTCGCCCTCCGAGTGCGCCTGTCCCTTTCGCCCGTCACCACACCATCTTCAGGAGCGACAGCACGCGCCAGAGAATATCCAGCTCCAAGGACCTCAACTTCACTGTACATCTTTATCAAGGGCAAGGTTCGTCTGTCGTCTCAGCTTGACCGGTCGCACGAGCGCTTCCGCTTGGCACAGGCGGGTCGGAGAATAGAATGGACGGAACGATGTGCTACGTAATGGAGAGGTGGGAGAGGAGGCCAGGTGGGATAGAAGCGAATCGGAGTCTGTAATTGCGGAAGGGAAAGAAAGCCGGTCGAAAGACCAGCCTAGGTACGACTCTGTGCCGTTGGCGTTGGCAGAGCGCAGTGCAAGACAGGTGTCATGAGTGAGGACAGTTTTCCGATGCCGAGATTGCCGCCGCCCTTTATGAGCGTCCAAATTTAACCGCGAAATCGCCGGTGCGGCCAGGTGCGGGCCACATCAGCTGTAGGTCTAACAAAACTGAGCGAAAATTCGCATGTGCGCCGCGAGCAGCGACGCGCAGTGCAGCTGCACTTTACTCGAAAGACCAACACTTTTCTCGCGGACGCGTTGCAGCTCGCATGTGGGATCCTCTCTTACTTCCTTCGTTGTGTCAACGMCCTCATCAMCTCMCCTTGCGCACACGACCGCCATACCTATCCACACCTCCGCCTTGGTGCAGACGTTGCAATGTCGGAGAGCGACAAGCTGACGCTGGCGCGCGTGGCGTGGATGCAGTCGATCGTGTCGCACCGCATCGTACCCGAGCGCTTTGCCAAGCACCTCTATGCGCGCTGCTGTGCGGTGGCGCAGACGGCGTATGAAGAAAGCACGTATCGCGCCATGATGCAGGAATCGTCGAGGCATCTGTCGGTGCTGGATCTGGAGCTGCGCACCGTCTCCGACCAGGCAACGGGCCAAGCCGTGCTGGCACTCGTCAACACCAAGCAAGACACGCTCATCCAGGGCGCCACGCGCTACTCGCCACTCGAAATCTCGTTAGTCAAGAAGCTCGTCGAGGAGATCTTCAAGGCAAGAAGGGATGCATATGCAATTCCGGCCATGGAGGCGGTCAGGCTCGGCAGCAAGTTGAGGACCCATCTGACTAGGGATGCCACCGAAGAGCTGCTCAGAAACTTGGTCGACCATAAATGGCTAGACTATTCCTCGTAAGTTTCCCACCCTCCCTCTCGAGCAGGAAAGAAAGATGGCTGACGTGGGGTTGTAGAGAGGGGATTTATACGCTTTCGACAAGGTCGCTGGTGGAGCTGCGCAACTATCTGCAGAACGAGTTTGAGGAGCACTACAACACGTGTACGCACTGCAAGGATGTGGTGACGCTGGGACTGGCATGTTCGCATGCAACACGCAGCTGTTCGGCGCGCTACCACATGCACTGCGCGCGCAATACTATCGGCTCCGCTGTAAACGACGACGAAGCCCTGGCGCGATTGACGGGCTTTCCGTGCCCCGTTTGTCGCCGCTCCTGGAAGTCCCGTCCCATCGGCCCCAAGGCTCTAAGGCTTACGGATCGCGATACGCCCTTCAGCTCCCAGCCCGAACACTCACGAACCCAGCCCGCGCAAGACGACGACGACGATTCCGACGCCGAAGTCGATTCCCAACTCGCCTCGCTCGACGGCGAAGAAAGCCCGCAACAGGCTACCACCGTCAAGCCAGAACCAGCAACAACCCAACCCGCACGCCGCCAAAGCCAGCGTCGCCGCATCGACGACAGCGACGACGACGAACAAGATGTCAAACCCCGCCGACGCCTCCGCTAGCTTTCGCACTCTTCGCAATCATACCCCGAGCCTTGAACGTGTTCACTCGAACCACCTTGTGAGCTTAGCGCTTCTCCACTCACGTTTGTCAGACAGGCGCGCACGGTGGAGAGGACAAGACGATTTTGACAAACGTCTATGGGGAGTACTAATACAAGCGATGCAGAGGTATGACGGCGACACTGAGTTGGCATGCGACCTCGAAGAGATCAGTAACATGCCGTGGTATGTTGGAATTATGCTGAATGGGAACCGGGAAACGTTGCAGAGAGAAAGCTGGTGGGCTGAGCGCGTCCGACGAGTTAGTGTGCGAGACCACGCGTCGCCTGGGTGCGCTCGCTCTCGAGCTTGGCCTTGTTGGCGGCAAAGGCGGCGTTGCGCACCTGCTCGACCTGCGCACACTTGTGCTGCTCGGGCAGACGGTGCTTTCCGCAGAACTTGAGGCTGCAGTGCGGGCACTCGCCCACGAGGTTGATGGCTGCATCCTTGCACTGCGACTCGGTACCCGCGCCGTTCTGGCAGCGCTTCTTGGCACCGCCACGCAGACGCAGCACTAGGTGGAGCGTCGACTCCTTCTGGATGTTGTAGTCGGAAAGTGTGCGGCCGTCCTCGAGCTGCTTGCCGGCAAAGATGAGGCGCTGCTGGTCGGGGGGAATACCCTCCTTGTCCTGGATCTTGGCCTTGACGTTGTCGATGGTGTCCGACGACTCGACCTCGAGGGTGATCGTCTTGCCCGTCAGCGTCTTGACGAAGATCTGCATGCCACCGCGCAGACGGAGGACGAGGTGGAGAGTAGACTCCTTCTGGATGTTGTAGTCCGACAGAGTGCGGCCATCCTCGAGCTGCTTGCCGGCAAAGATGAGGCGCTGCTGGTCGGGGGGAATACCCTCCTTGTCCTGGATCTTGGCCTTGACATTGTCAATGGTATCCGAGGACTCGACCTCGAGGGTGATGGTTTTGCCAGTGAGAGTCTTGACAAAGATCTGCATGGTGGATGGCTGAGTCGCGGGTTCAAGTGAGACTCGACGAGTGTTGGGAGGTGCGAGCGCTGCGGCTAGATAGGTTGCGTGGATGTGCGTGCGAACGGACGAATGCGTTCGCAAAAGACGCGGATAGGGTCAAGCTTGGTGTGGATAGCGGATGAGGGTGGTGGTGGAGTGAGAGCGATGAGGGTGGCGGGGTCTTATACGAGGAGGGTGGGATTTGAGTGACTCAGGTCGGGCGAGCTTGCACCGGCTGCAAGCGGCGTGGGCGTGGCGTGCGGGAGTGGGTGCGGGAGAGCGAGCGGGAGGCAGTGTGTGTGTGCTTTGCAGTTGCGTTATCTGCGGACTCACGCAAGCGGCCGGCCGGGCTAAGCTAGGCTGAGCCTGAATTTCGGGCCCAAAAAGACGGGGGGCAAGGCTGGGCAGTCGCAGCCGTGAGCCTTGCGTTATCGCCCTGACTGCATTTCGAATTTGGATTTTCACCGCTGGCGGGCCCGGTGTGCCTCGGCGGCGGCGGCGGTCGGTGGTGGTGATTGCAATTCGAAATGACGGATTTGCAAGCGTGTGTTTTTGGCGGCCGGTGTGGCGAACCCTCCACACGCGGCCGCATTCGCGCAGTTTCATGCAGGCGCCTACTCTAAATCCACCCTCTCCTCTCTTTAGTGCGTCTCGAACCAGCTGTGGGCTGAACTCAGACTGTCTCGTCTCTGTCTTTGGCTGGCAAAACCTCGGCCCCCTTTTTTTCGCTCAACCTCCACAGCCCTCTTTGTGCTTCTGCACCTTTCGGCTGCAAGTTGCGACGTGGCGCGCCGCCCGCTATCGTTGGTCGGGGATGACGCGTCCCCTCCCTGCCTCTGAGTCGAGAGCGAGAGGTGATCGAAAAAAGGGCCACATGGCAACGTCGCCTAGCACAGCCCCTGACAGCCTGTCTCGCGCGTTCCTCTTTCGCCGCTGCCCTTGACTCGAACCCTGGATTACCCAGCAACGGGGGCGTTCGGAACCAAGTGTCTCGCCTTGACCCGTCACCGGGCAACTCGGGACCTGTGCTTCAGTCCCGCCTCCGGAGCATCACTCCTTGCACCGCACAGCTAGGAACATCTTGCGTCAGTTCGAAAGATGAGTTGATCGCGTTTTGAGGAGCAGTTGAGTGATGCGCCGGGTAGAGGACGGACGAAAGCGGCAGGTCCAGCCTGGCTGCTTGGCGGCGACTGAGCGCCTTGTGGAGGCGCCCCTCCGAAATGAAACCCCATCCGCATCTCGGATCGCAGCACGTCGTGTATGTCATCGAGCATCTGAGCATGGACTGCTCCGCACGCTCGCCAGCTGTCTACCCCACATCGTACCGAGTCATGCCGAGCACCAGGCGCAAGATCTGATCCCCAATTGGTGAGCAATTGAGCCAAGAGCCAGGAACACGTCGATGCAGCACTCTCCTGCGCCGCTCTCGCGTCTCACGCTGCGCCCAAAGTCCGACCTGTCACATCCATTGCGGCCTCGCCAGCGCACGTCATAAAAATCACCTGGTCATTCACAAACCCGACGTCGCAGGCACGTCTAAGGGGTGTGGTATCTACTGGCATCATCGTATCAACTACATGTATGTGTATGGGCAAAAAACGCAAAGCAAACGCATCTAGGCCACGCGACTCGCCAAACGGCGGATGGCAGGCACCGTGATGTACGCCGGGCAGTAGGTCTCGATGCCCGTCACCTCGCGCGGCAGCGGCAGCTCGTACGGCCCCGCCTCGTCCACCTCGGGCGGCAGCAGCAGGTGGTCGTTGCGGTCGTTGGGCACCACGCGTGACGCCACCGCCTTGAGGATCTCGGGCGAGATCGGATTCTCGTAGTCGGCCACATAGTAGTGCGAGATGAGCTTCTGGATCTGCGTCGGCGTCAGCATCCAGCACACGTCGTAGATGATGTCAATGTCGCCCAGCGTCGCCTTCTTGAGCTGCAGCAGCTTGGTCGCCTGCATGAGGTGCTCCAGCTGCAGTGTCCCCTCGGGCATGTCGTGCGACTTGCACCACTCCTCGATGCGCGTAATGTTGTACTGGATCTGCATCGCCCGCTTCCACGAGCAAAAGTTGCGGCGCATCAGCAGATCGTTGAAGCTCGTCACGCCAATCAGCTTCAGCAGCTCCGTCACCACCTGCTGCGTCACCGACGGCTCCACGTAGTAGCTCTTGAGGCTCTTCCACACCTTGTTGAGGATGCCCAGGATGTCGTCCATGGTGTGCGTAGGCGTCGAGTTGTTCGACAGCAACCTGTTGAACAGTCGGCCCGAGTGGTCGCTCGTCACAAACCCGGGCAACGACTGGCTCTCCACGAGCGCAGGGATCACCATCTTGTGCAGTCGCTTCTTGGCCTCCTGCATCCAGGTGTGGTAGATGTTGTACTCGAGCGAATCCAGGTCGTGCTTAACGATCGTCACCAGACGCTCGTAGTCGCCCCACTCGAACGAGCGCGCCGACCCGTCCACGCCCGGTCCGATGCCTTGCAGCATGTCGCTCTCGGCGATGCACACAAACGACAGGATCTCGTGCACGTTGGACAGCCAAAAGATGCCCGGGATGATCGCCTCCTCGCCCTGGAACGACATGACGTGCTGCTGGATCGTCTGCATCACGTTGGCCAGGAAGCGCTCCGATTCGCGCACCAGGCCGTACTTCCACATCTCGTTGGTCACCAGCGAGATGAGGTGTGCCGGGAAGAGCACCTCCTTGGGCGATGGCGGGTTCTGCAGGCTCGGAGCCGGCACCTTGAGGAATCGGATGAGTCCGTTGAGCACGTCCTCGTCCAGCTGCTCCTCGTTCTCCAGGATGCGGATGATCTCCTCGGACGGGTCGTCCTCGTCGTACTCCTCGTCGTAGCCGTTGCGCTGGCCGCCGAGTCCGGGGATCTGGTGTCCGTCCAGGCCAAAGGCGACCGAGACGTGGCGGTTGGCAGTCGCCGCGCTGCGCTTGGCGGCCATCATGGCCTCTTCGTGCTCGTCGCGGCTGAGAGGCTGGTCGCTCCACGGTCCCGCCTCGCTGTGGCGGCGCGGTCGGCGCTTGGGCCCGCTGTTGGCGTAGCCGTTCTCCTTGCCCGTCGCCATGTTGAAGACCGGCGGCGCTGCATTCTCGATACGCTGCGAGTTCTTCTGCAGCGTGTTGAGCGCATTGGCACGGTTGAGCTGCTCGCGCAGCGAGGCCACCTCGGATCGCAGCGAGTTGATCGTGGCGACGTCGTCCTCGGACGACTTGGTGGCGCCGTTGAGCGCGTCGGAGCGAGCCTGCAGCTCGTCGGCCTGACGCTCGATCTCGGCGGTGAGGTCGGCGATGCGCTTGTCCTGCTCGGCGATGCGCTTGAGCGACGCCTCCTGCTTGGCGTCGAGCTCGCGCTTGGCAGCCACGAGCGCCTCGAACTCGGCTAGGGCCACGGTGGGCTTGGCGAGCTCCTCGGAGAGGCCACGGTTGCGACCCTCGATCTCGTCGTGCTTGCCCTGCCACGTGAGGATCTGCTCCTCGAGCGCCTTGATCTTGCCCGAGAGCTCCTTGTTGTCCTTGATGCGCTTCTGTAGGTTCTGGGTGAGCTCGACCACCTTGTTCTCGAGCTTGTACGAGACCTCCTTGAAGTGCGACACGGACTTGGCCTCGTTTCGGCGCGCGATGAGCTCCTTCTTGGCAAGGCGGCGACGGTAGCACGACTGCAGGTGGACGACGCCTTGACGCTCCTTGCGGTACTGCCTGCGGGCCATGGCACCTCGCAGCAGCGCCTGGAGACGCGTTGCCGAGAACTCGACCTTGGCGGTCTTGTACTTGGATCGCACTGCACGGCCACGGGCGACGCTCTGGATCTTGATGACGGCATCGCGCGTGGTGAGGTACTTCTTGCGAGCCAGGAAGCCGCGTGCGACGGTCTGGATCTTGGTGGCAGCGGTGGTCTGACGCAGATCGTCGACGTACTTGATGGCCAGGCGCATACGCCACCAGGACTGAACCTTGACGGCGTTGACGCGCATCGCCTGGTACTTCTTCTGCTGGACGTGGCGCCTGAGGTTCTTCTGGATGACGGTGGTGACGGCATTGAGGCGGTCGGTCCTCCTCTGCTCGAATTGGGCGAGCATGCCGGCTCGGAAGAAGATCTTGGTGAGACCGACCTGATACTTGTCCTTCTCGGTGATGGTGGATGTGAGGATGTGCGTTGCGAGCGCCTTGACCTTGTCCATGTCGGACATGTTCCATCGATCCGAAGAGACGAGCATGTAGTATCGCTCGGCAAAGTCGGCAAACGTCCATCGCGACGGGTAGCCTGCACAGCTGATGCGGATGGTCTCGAGCACACCGCAGGCGCGCAGCTGTCCGAGCACGTTTTGCGGCTCGACCTCCCACGCCTTTTTGGCCTCGTTGGGCTTGATACAGCGAATGTAGTGGACGTTGGTGCTGTCGATCGTCGCCATGAGGCTGACGAGGGAGCTCTTGAACTGCGAACCGAGGGTGGGCTTCTTGATGCTCGCGCCGGGCAGCTTCTTGGGCGCCGGCTTGGCCGGAGCGACGCCTGCTGCGGCGTCGGTGGGCTCGTCGGGCTTGTGCAGGTTGAGGGCGGTGTCGAGCACCTCCTTGAGGAAGGGGTTGGTGGTGCTGTTGAGCAGGTTGAGGTGCTCGTCCGGCACCGTGTCCTTGTTCTTCTCGACAAAGCCGGCGCTCGAGTACTCGACGTCGAGCGCGTAGTGGCAGACGGTGAAGCTGGTTTGGCCGAAGCGCGGCTTCTTGAAGGCATTCTTGAACTCGGGTCGCTTGTCCATCTGCGTGTAGAGCTTCTGGACGAACGACTCGTCGGAGCCGGAAGGCAGCCTGGACTCTTCGTCGAGGAGCGAAAGGATGCCGAGCTTGCCCTCGATCATGTCGATGCAGGGCTGGTTGTCGGAGAAGTCGATAAAGGTCCACGAGATCTGCTCCTGGAGGTACTCTTCCTGCTCGAGCTTGAAGACGTGGTGGTTGAACTCGTGCTGGAGGCGCTCGTTGGCGTAGTTGATGCAGAACTGCTCGTACGAGTTGACCTTGAAGCGCTCGAAGCCGTAGATGTCGAGGACGCCGATCATGGACTCTCGCGTCTTGGACGAGCCGAGTGCGAGCGAACGGTTCATCTGGTCGACGAGCCAGTCGAAGAGGCAGGTGTAGATGTACTTGGACACCGAGTCACGAACGACGATGGCCTGCGCCTGGGTAAGGTTGGTGATGACCTTTTCGCCCCTGGTCTGAAGCTGGCGCTTGACGGTCCACTTGCGGAACTCGGAAGAGTCGATGCCGAGCATGCGCGTGGCCATGAAGAGGCTGGGCTCGTCATCGGCGAGGACGGCGTCGGTGCGTGCGGCTGTGATCTGGACGTTTCCGAGGTGCAAGAGGGCGGCGAGGAGGCGGAAGATGTTCCACTGACGCTCGATGGTGAGTCCGACGACGCTGAGAGCCTTTTGGGTTGCCTTGAACTCTTCTGCGTCGTTGACGCCGTTGATGATGTGGCTGCCGGCGCCGCCCTGGTTGAGGTAGAAGAACTTGGAGGCGTCGTCGAGACCGAGATCCTTCTTCTCGGACGAGGGCGCGCCTGCGCAGAGCTGGTAGAAGATGTGGTAGTTTCGCTCTGTTTCCGGTTGGTAGACAAGACGCGAGCGCTCGAGGAGGTAGGTGCGCATCTTTGCACCGACGATCTCGTGGCTCTTGTCGAAGAGGATCTCGAGGTACTTTCCGAATCGGGACGAATTGTCGTTGCGGGTGGTTTTTGCGTTGCCAAAGGCCTCCATGATGGGATTTGTGGCGAGGATCTGCTGCTCCGTCTCGCTCATGCCGCTGGTGTCCTTGCCGCCTGCGCCTGCCTTGCGGCTGCCGGGCTTGTCGGGATCCTCGACGGTGGCAAAGTAGCGCATGATGTACTTTGCCGAGACGGTCTTGCCGGCACCGGACTCACCGCTGACGACGATGGTCTGGTCCTTCTCGTCGCGGATCATGCAGCGGTAGGCATCTTCTGCGATGGCAAAGAGATGTGGCTCGAGCTCGCCCTTGCGTCTGCCGGAGTAGGCCTGGATGATCTCGGGGCTGTAGAGGCTGAGGCCGTAGAAGGGGTTGACGGCGATGAGGACGATGCCGGAGTAGGTGTAGATGATGCGCTGGGAGTATCTGTTGAGGATGGTATGGAGGACGGAGGGCTCGTTTAGGTAGCTGAGGTTGGTGAGATCGTCGGTGGCCTCGAGGAGCGGTGGGTTGCGCAGCGGTGGCAGCTCATCCTCGCCGTCCTTTGCGGCGAGCTTGGCCTGGGTGGTGGTGACGGTCTTGGTGGCGCCGGTGTCATCGAGGGTGAACTCGAGCACGACATCGCCCGAGCCAGCTGTGGATACGGGCTTGGCAAGCGTGGCACTGATCCAGCCGAGCTCCTTGTCAGGGAACCAGGCTTTGGTACCGGGCACAAAGGCCGCGAGGAGGTCTGCGGCGGCAGGAGCCATGGTGGAGGTGGTCGTCTAGACCGAGCTAAAGGAGCTGCGGCTGAACGTGCGTGTGCGTCAGGCGAGCGTCGTGAGTCGTCGCGATGTAGAGCACACCAATGCAGGCACGGTTGCCCGATACTGATCGACAGGCAAGCACCACCTGGGAAGCTTGCTGGGGGAAGGATTCTAGAGGGCCGAAAGGAAGGGTTGGAGAAGCCTGCTCTCGGGAAAAGGGGAGTGGTCGGGAGGACGCGGAGGGAGGAGCAACTGCGAGCGTTGCGACCGAGTCCAAACCCGAACGACGAAACGGAAAAGGAGGGAGGAGGAGGAGAAAGAAAGGGAGGGCTGCAACAGGAGTTGGTGGTGATGCGACTACAATGAAGAGGCACCAGGTTGAAGAGATGCAGGCAGGAGAGGGCTCTCTGGCGGCGAGGAGGAAGAAGGAGCGAGCGGCAGGGGAGGCGGTGCGTTGCGTTGCTCCTTGCTGCCACCGTTGTCGGCCTTCTGCAGCTCGAGGGGAGTGCAGCGCCGTTGTTCCAGCAGCACGCCCGGCGAGCCGAAGCGTGTGTGCGTCTCGCTCTGTCTCTCTGGCTGGGCGCTTGCGGTTGCACCCTTTGCCAGCCAAGCGGGGCGGCGGCGGTGTGCGCGCGCGCTCTCCTTGCGCCACGTCTGGCCGCTCAGAAGGCTGCCGTCTGCTGCCGCGAAATTTTGCGAACGGATCCATGGACGCGCACATGCACGCACGCTCTGACAGCTTCGCCCGAGCACCCGCCAGCGCAGCGCCGCACAGCGCTGCACAGCGTGCCCGAGCGCGATGAAAACGACGACGCGCTCGCCTCTGTCCAGCTGGCCGCCCACTCTCACCGCACACGCGCCTCAAAGGGGTCGAAGAAAAAAGGCCCGAAAGTGTTGGACTCTGGCCGAGAAATTTAGAGCTCGGCCAAGAACAAATTTGTATCGCCAGCGTGGCCTCGCTGTACCCTGCAGCGCCAATTTGTATTCGCTCGACTTCAAGGACGGGGCTTTCATCCACCCATCGTCCGATCCAAATAGCGATGCCATGCCATCACCCGATAGACACCAACGAATCCCAGACACACGAGGAGCGAGTCAAATCAACATTCGGAACGTCTAAAGGAAACAGGGCGAGCTAAAGCCGAGACCAGGATACACTTTCAATGCGATGAGGATGCGGATGCGAAGAGTTGAGCAAATGCGTCGGGACACTACTCGGGTATGTTTGCACTGGGCGTGGTCGTGATCCTCCAACAAGCCAGCTTACACGAGGTACTGCTGCAGCCCGGCAGCCTGCACCTTGTCGGGGATCTGCGTGTTGAGCTGGCTCACAAAGCCGCACACCTGGCCGCGCAGCAGCGCTCCCAGGTTGTCCTCGTCGCCGGCGAGCACGTGCGCAAACAGCTGCAGGATGGTGTCGATGTTCTGCGTCGCCACACCGTTGTTGCTCTGGATGAGGTTCATCATGCAGTGCAGCACCGGCGACCACTCCGCCATGTCCTTCTGCAGCGGCAACGACGAGAACAGGATGGGCAGCGCCTGGTCCAGCGGCACCGCATCCGCGTTCTTGATGATCATTCTCGACAGGCACCCGCACGCGTTGTCGCGAGCCGTCTGCACCTCGTCCGACTCGTTCTGGCCCTTCTCGAAGAACGGTCGGATCGCCGCAAGCAGCGCAGGGAAGTGCGCGCTCAGGTCCGTCTGCGTGTTCTCGATCAACACGCCCGACGCGAAGACGGCGTTGGAGCGCACCGACGCCTCCTCGTCCGACAGCGCGCGCGACAGCAGGGACAGCATGTCCTGCGTGAAGGGCGTGATGGCTCCCTTCATGCCCGTGATGATCTCGCCCAGCGAGCCGATCGCCGTAGAGCGGTCGCTCATCGATCGGCCAGGAGTGTAGTACTTCATGATCTGCGGCATGAACTGCTTGAGCGGGTCGGTGAAGTCGGCGCCCAGCACGTTGGCCATCGCACCCACGAGGTCCGACGCCGCCGACACAAGCACCGACTCGTACTCGGACGCCTCCTCGTTCTCCTCCTCGGGGATCTCCGAGTCGAGCTGCGGCGGGCTCTTCTTCTCCAGGATCATGATCGTGTACGTGCACACCACATCCAGGTGGTCCGGTGCGATGATCGCAGGGCCGTTCTTGTTCAGGCACTCGGCCAAAGACTGGCACACCTCGATCGCGGCGGTTCTGTGATGCGACGAGCAAAAAAGATGCAGCGTGTCAGTTTCAGCTTTCCGTCGACAAGAGAGGGCTTGAGCAGCAACGCGCCGAGACTCGAGCCGAGCAGGTGGCCGGATCAGTGAAATATAGGTTGAAAGTTGTAGTCACTCGACCGCTCCTATAACGGACGTCATTGTGAGCTGAGAAAGTTTGTCATCCTTTGGAGGCCGTGCTGCTGCTGCTGCGGCGACGTCTGCGGCTGTCTCGGCGCGTGTGCGTATGCTCATGGGGTATCAAGGCAAGAGGGGGTATATTAGAAACTTACCGGTCATCTTCGCTCTCCCACATCTCCATGACGGCAGGGATGACGGCGTTGACGAGCTTCTGCACGTCGGCGTTGAGCGGCACCTTGACCTGCACGCCAGCCTGCCACGGCTGCGGGTTGCTCAGCTCGTTGAGCGTGTTGATGAACGTGAAGAGCGCAGAAACGGCGCTCTTGCGGATGCCCTGGTAGAAGTGCTCGAGCAGGATCACCAGCTGCTCCACCGACTCCTGGATGTAAGGCAGGAAGCCCGACTTGGTGTGCGCAAAGATCTCGCCCAGCGAGTCAGCAGCCACCTCCTTCTCGATGGCGATGGCCGAGTTGACGTTGAGGAAGGCGTCGTTGAGCTCGTCAATGTCGACAAAGCCATCGTCGTCGTCATCGTCGCCACCGGCGTTGAGGCCGGGGATGCCGATGCCGTTGACGGTGCCGTCGCCCGAGGCGCCGGGGACGGGGTCGTGCTCCGACTGCTGGCACGAGTGGATGAGGCGCGGCACGACGTGGGGCAGGAAGGGAGTGAACTCCTCGCCAAACACGCGCGACATGACGGCGAAGAAGATGAAGCTGCACTCGCGCAGACGCGGGTTGTTGAGGTCCATGCCCTCGAACGCGAGCTTCATGAGGTCCTGGAAGTAAGGACGGAAAGCCTCCTTGCCGACGGCCTCGGCAAAGGTGCCGACGGTGTCGGTGGTGATGCCTCGCAGGTCCATCGCATCGCCCTCCTCGGTGAGCGTGAGGAAGGGCTTGATGCGCTGCATGGTCTGGTCAAAGTAAGGCAGGAAGCCCTCCTTGGAGGCGTGGGCGGCACTGCCGATGGCGCCCGTCACGGTAGCCTTGACGGGGAGCGGGGCGGTCTCGAGGAGGCCGGCGAGGCGCTCCATGATGGCGGGCAGGTACTGCGAGATGTCGGCACCCATGACCTCGAGGAGCGAGTCAAGGGCGGTGCAGGCGGATCGCTGGGTGGCGGGGTCGTTGACGAGCTCCATGATGACGGGCAGGAGCGTGGCGTGCTTGGCAGCGCACTCCTCCTCGAGCATCTCGCAGAGGCAGCCGAGCGCAACGCAGGCGGCCTTGCGGACGACGGCATCGCCGTCCTTGAGACCAGCCTCGACGAAGGGCCAGAGGTCGTTCATGTGGGGGCGGATGTACTCGGAGCAGCCCTCGACAGAGACACCAAAGGCCATCATGGCGGCCTTGCGGTGGTGCGGGTCGGGGTTGGCCATGTAGGCCTGCATCTGCTCGAGCAAGGGAGGGAAGACGTGGCTGGGGGGCAGCTCGGTGGCGAGGCCGTCGATGACGCGGAGGGCGAGACGCGAGGGCGAGTCCTCGTCGACGTCGTCCGAGTCCTCCTCGACGGCGATGGGCATGAGACGAGCGATCATGTGCTTGGCGAGGCCGAGGCTCTGCACCTTGGAGCGCTTGTAGGAGCAAATCCAAATGAGCGAGTTGAGGCACATGAGGCGGAGGTCCTCCTCGTGCTCGGTGTTGGCGCCGTTGGCGAGGAAGAAGTCGATGAGCTCTGCGATGTGGTTGGAGATGATGGGCACCTCGAGCATGCAGATCTCCTCGAGCACGTCGAGGATCTGGCGGACGCCGTCCTGGTTGCTCTGTTCGAGGCACTGGTTGAGCACGCCGACCATCTGGGGCACGGCGGACTGCATGGCGGCGAGGTCGGCCGAGGCGTCGCTCTCGAGGTTCTGTGCGACCTTGCCGAGGGCGCGGACGGTGGTGACGCGCACCTCGATGCTCTCGGGGTCCTGGAGGCTCTTGGCAAAGAGCTGCATGATCTGGGGCAGGTGCTTGTCGAGCGCCTCGCCACCGTCGACGAAGGTCTCGAGGACAGTGTAGAAGACGAAGAGCGAGACTTGCCTGTGGGTGGCATTGGGCGAGTCGGCGGCGTTGAAGAGGAAGGGGAGGAGGTCGTTCCAGGTACCCAGGGGCAGCTCACGCTTGGCGATCTCGGAGATGACGCGTGCGATGGAGTTGCGGACGGGGGCGGCCTGCTCGTTGGTGACGACCTCGAGGAGCTTGGCCTTGATGCCGTTGCGGACGTCTGCGGGCTGCTTGTTCCAGACCTTGCCGCCGCTCTTTGCGAGACGCTTGCGGAGCTCGACGGCGGCGAGCTGACGGACGGCGAGGTCGGGCGAGGTGGCGAGGATCTCGAAGAGCGCAGGCACACACTGCGGGTTCTTGTAGTAGTTGTTCTGGAGAGCATCGGTGGCAGCCTTGACGGTGTTGGTGTCGGGGACGTTGCTCTGCTTGAGGAGCTCGTGCAGCCCCTGCACGAAGGAGGGCTGTGGGGAGAAGAGGAACGCGGAGATGCGGCTGGTGAGTACGGAGGCCCTCAAGAGTATCGACGAGAGAGGCGGTAGGGCAGCACACGGGCGAGACTTACATCCATGATGGCGACAAGCACGGCCGACCCGCTTCGGTCTAGCTCGGCACTTGTAGGTGTGTGGTAGAGAAGAGGTTCGCAGATGGGATATCGGCAAACGATGGCGCGCGACGATGACACGCCTAGCTTGCGAGAGAGTGCCCGCGTAAGGAGGCACGAGTCGCAATGGGGTGAGAGGTAGATGTGAGAGAGCCTCGATAGTATCCGCGGGTGGATAGACGAGGGTTACAGACGAGGAAGAAGGGGAGGATGGGGATCGGAAGGAAGGTCGGGTGCGGGAGAGGTGCGGGTATGAGGTCCGCACTCGAGCCTCAAGAAGAAGTGCCTCGCGAAAAAGAAAAAAAAGTTGCAGCCAAGCGTGCCACGCTGCGTGCGCCTCTCGGCGAAAGGAACACTTTTTTTTAGGAATTTTTTGTCTTCGTGCGCCTTCCTGCGCGTGAGGTGGAAGAAGAAAAATCTCGCAGATCCAGAGTTCAAAACTGAAATCAACGCACAGCGCACAGCCAGGGCGTCCAGTTGCTCAAAGTGCATTGTCACCAGGCCCTCCCTGTGGCCGAGGAGGGGAAGGCAATGCCCCTTCTTTTGGCTGCACCTTGTGGTCGCATAGATGTCGCGACTCCATCCGACGCAGAGAGGGAACAACTGTGTGTCAGGGTTGTGTGTGGCGCGTTTGTGTGCCGCTTCGTGCGTATGTGCAGAGGAGGGCTTGGAGCTTGAGCCAAAAACGCATGGACCGTGGATGGACGGAGCGCCGCATAGTCGAATCCGCTCTTTTTCTGTCGCACGAGTCAACCAGAGACAGGCTGCTCGCACGGCTTTGTGATCGGCTCTGCAGCTCTGTGGAAGAGCTGAAAGAATGGAAATTGCTAGGCGTGCGGCCTTCCGTCATCCGCAGCAGTTCTGCAAAGTGCGGCGGACTGATTGGTCGCGAGGTGGAGGTGTGCTCGCAAAATTCCGCACAGCTCAGCAGCTCAACTCACAGCTCGGTCATTCAGGCAAAAGACTCGGGCCTATATGAGCAGCACACGGCGACGATTCCGCCCCCTCGTCAGCAAACCACAAGAGCCATCCGCAGACCCGTTCTGTTCTGCTTTCTCCCTCCATCCCAGCTTTTGCTTCTCCCTTGAACGTTCTCATCCCCCACTCCGAACTCACACCAGGCAAGTAGGCTGGCGCATCTCGCCTTTCCTCGCCCAATGTTGAGGCCATCCTTCCAGACTCTGCAGCGCTCGCTGCACAGCTCGCTGCTCGTCGCCCGATCCTCGGCATCGTCCTCGATCGCAGCTGCAGGTCGCAACACTGCTCCCGCGCAGCCATGGCGCTCGCTTTCGTCCGCGGCCAAGGGCGCCAACTCCACCCTTGCGTCCATGGCTCGTTCGCAGCTCGCTGCGCCCAAGTCGTTGCCCAACGCACAGACGCAGGTCCGAGGAGTTCGAACCAGCCCCTTCCGCCCCAACGGCGGTAGTGGCTCGGGCGGCCGATTCGCCTTTGCTGCGCCCCACACTGCGCCTGCCGCGGATGCGCCCACCAGCATCTCGCAGCCAGGCGGCTGGACTCGCGCCCTGACCAGCCTCGGCATCATCGGCGGCACGGCGTTCGCCGCCAACATGTTCTTCAACCGTGAAACGCGCGACTCGCTGCATCCCGTCGAGGCAAGCTACCTGCACAGCACCTTCATGTACCTCGCCGGCGGCCTCACCCTCACCGGTGCTGCCGCCGTGGGCCTCCACCGCTACGGCGTCTCGCAGCGCGTGATGATGGCGAACCCTTGGCTCGTGCTCGGTGTCGGCCTCGTTGCTAGTATCGGCGGCATGATCGGTGCGACCTCGCTGCCACCCGGTCATCCCATGAAGGTGCCGTCGTGGCTACTCTTCAACGCTTCGCAGGCCGCCGTGTTGAGCCCGCTGCTCTTCCTCAACCCTGCGGTGCTGTCGCGTGCGGCGCTCTACACCGCCGGTCTCGTCGGCTCGCTCTGCTACGTCGGCGCGACGGCCAAGGAGGACAAGTACCTCTGGATGGGCGGCCCGCTGCTCGCCGGTGTGACCATCGTGGCGCTCTCGTCGCTGGCTCCCATGATCCTGCCGCGCACCGCCTTCCGCACGCTCGCGGCTACAGAGGCGCTGTCGCTCTATGGCGGTCTGGCCGTGTTTGGTGCGTTTGTGCTGTACGACACGCAGAGGATCCTCAAGCATGCCCAGATGGTGCGCGCCGGATACACGCAGGGCGACCCGCTCGCCGAATCGATCAGCCTCGAACTCGACTTTATCAACATCTTTGTTCGCATGGTTCAGATCCTCGGCATGCAGCAGAACCGCCGCAAGTGAAACCGTGGCTTGCCCGATTCCATGATCCCTCGCTGCTTCTCAGGCAGCATTGTACCACCATCCCGTCCTTGGTTTCGTGTCCGACTGTTTTTCTATCCGCCCAGCATTGCATCGCCTTCCACGCCCACCTCAAGTATTCCAACACCGCTCTCTTGTGTTTTGTATCTCAAGCCCTCGCCGATTGTCTAATTGTAAGATACCTGTTGTCGATGGGTTCGTGCTGATTTCGTGGTCCTTGTTCCAGATTCCCTTCCCCCATCTCCTCAACCCCCTTCGCGACTGTGTTGCCTTTCCCACTTCCACCTTCTCCCCCTTTCTTGAGGTTTACGTCCTCCCGTTATATTCATCACAGTGTCCTTTCTTCAGTGGACATCTGGTTGAGGGAAAAACGGGACAGAGCAATCGATTCCCCTTTACCGGGGGGTTGACGGCATGATATACACATTACCTGACTAGCTTGGAACGCCTCCACCGCTAACGGGCAAGAAATCGTTGTCGACATCCTCGTCTTCCCTGAACGTTCAATCTCAATTCTGTTTTAACACTTCAGCGTTGAACTTGTGTGTGCAAGTGTTTGGTGTTTGATGGATTGCAAGGGGGTTTAGAAGAGGTAGCGTTTTGCGTTTTCGATACGACGCTTTACTGATGTGGCATCAGGCGCAGTGGGGTTGACTGGAGCGGGGCGTTGAGCGTGTGGTGTGGGTCGCTTTTCAATCCCAGGCTCGACGAACGTCACCCTGAGCGCCGAGACGAGTTTGCGACGCTGGATGCGCTTGACCGCCTTCATGCGCTCTTTGTCTACCGAAGCCAATGCGTCGGCTCGCGCTCCAGTCATGGGTTGCAGTTCAATCGCCACCGACTGTGCAGCACCAACCTCACCACTTGGTGTCACAGGCTCCATGCCAGCCGCGCCCTGTTGTGGCAGAACGTTGATCTGTGCCACAATGCCCAGCTCTGCAAGGAAGGCGTCGTCGGCGCGTTGGCGGTTGTACTCGATGCCGCGCAGGTAGATCTTGAGATCCGTCAGCAGCGCCGAAAACTCCTTGGTCGGTAGCGTGGGGTCTGCACTTGCATTTTTGCGCGGCGAGCCCTTATCCACCTGGCCCTGCAGCTGCGAACAGCGGGATGAGTTGAGCCACTCCACCAGCCCAAACGGTGGCGGAGAGTACTCGTACTGCTTGAGCTTCCTGCGCGCACTCGCCGGTTGTGGAGCTGGATCGCTCAGGCCCGCCGACGACGAGGGCGACGCATTGTACACGTCAACATGGTCGGCGGGCGAAAGCGGCGACGGCGTAGCAGCCGCACTCCCTCCCACACCAGCACCTTGGGCAGATGCCATGTAGAGCGAGGGTGGCAGCTGCGCAGCACACGCCAGGTACAGGTCAAGCAGCTCGTGCACGCTCTCCTCCACATCTTCAACGTGCACGTGCAGCGAAGCATCGCACTGTGGTGCCATCTCCGACAGCGGTACCGGCACAGCTGCTCCGGCGCCAGTCGTGGTCGGCGTGGCAGAAGTCGAAGCTGCCCGAATGCTAGCCAGGAAAGCCTGCATGGGATCGGCATCATCGATTTGCAGGGGATCGTTGGATCGTTCTTCGCTGTTCGTCGATGTGGGCCGAGAGGGAGGACGCGCAAGCAGCGCCGCCGCATAGAGCGCAGCAGCCGCAATCACGTTGGGCGCATACTGCATTGGCGCAGACGTCCTAAACATGTCGGCCGCCACCTTCCACGCCGTGCGGATGAACGACTTGGGCATGTTGCTCTTGCGCCCGAGCTTGATGACCATCTTGAGCGCCGTGTGCGCGCTCGAGTGAAAGTTGAAGCACAGACTCTCGAGTATGAGCTTCTCGAGGCTGAGCAGGCGCTTCCTCTCGCCTTCGAGCACGTTGGGGTCGATGTCCGACTCGGCCACGCTGCCGATAGGCATAGCCAGCGGTCTGGAAGCCGAAGCGTCACTGGCAGTGGTAACAGCATGCTTGCGTTTCTGGCCGGCAAGGGTGGGAAAGGTGAGCTCGTCGGTGTTGAGCGCATCCTTGGAGGTCGACGGTACGGGTGTGTCGGACGAACCGCCTCGGACGTACTGCGGGTATCGAAGCGCATAGCTGGCGAGGAGGATGTCGCGCGGCTTCTTGTGCGTGTCGTTGAGCTTTGCAGCGACAAAGAGGGATGCAACGGCGGTCTCGTGCAGCACGAAGTCCGAGGGCGGATAGAAGAGGTGGAATCGCTGGTAGATCTGCTGCGCCGTCGCCGTGGTTCGCTGTGGAAAGCCGAGACGCGATGCGACGGACTGGATGAAGCCAGTGGCGATGTCGCGGTTCGTCTGCCACGTCGACGCCGACATGCGCTGCCCACGCCGCCGCGCGTACAGAGTCTCGAGCTGGATGGCGGTGAAGTAGGGGAGGTGCGAGAAGGTCGGGATCGACGCTGGCTCTTCCATTGTCGCAGCTGTCTCACCCGGCGCCGACTTCTGCCAATTTAGGTTCTTGAGACCAGTGTCCGGTACGTGATATGAAGGGGTTGGTTGCGATGCAAAATCGGGGACAGGCCTTGGCGGATTGGCCCAACCACCGCTGCCCTCTGCGGCGAGGGTACGCCCTTGCGACTGGGCGGGCATGGTAACCACTGTACAGCTTTTAGCGAGCTTGCGACATGTCCTCTGCAGTGATTCCTTGCCTAGTCGAAGACGTGCTTTCGTCCTGCAAATCGGTTGCGGTTGATGGGTGAGAGTCCAGAGACAGGGCGGACGACCTTCGATGGTGTTGGTCTCGATCCGCCCAGCTGCGGCTTTCGGAAGTGAGATTTTGGTGCGAGGACGAGGTGGAGCGAAAGGCGAATTTTGTGTCTGTTAAACCGGACGCGCGGCTTTGTGTTACACCGAACCACCCGGCCACCTGCGAGGTGCAGCAATGCCAACGCCGCATGAGAGATGGCTGCAGCAGAATTTCGAGGGGAGGTCCCCCGGTCGCCAGCCGGCCGTGCAGCGGCAGCAGAGTGTGTTCACGACGTCACGCGAGGCCGATCTGCAAATCGTCGGCCAAAGCACCTCAACGGCGAATTCCACCCAGCCAAACTAACAAACGCGTCCCTTTTTTTTTTTTTGGATTTTGGGGCCGCTCTCTGTCGTCACATTTCGCCCTGAGCCATGTGATTTTGTGACTTTAGACTTTGTTGGCGGCGGGCCGCAGTGCTGCTGCTGTGCCGGTGCCAGCTGCCTTTGTTCGCCGAGGCTTGGCTTGCAGATGGCTGCCAGCGCCATCCTCGTTCCTGTCACCGGTCTTTTCGCACATAGCACCGTTCCTTCTGACCACATCCACCACCACGTTCGAGGCATTCTCATACTCGTCGTAGATCTACTTTTGTCCTTGCACGCTTCGTCGACGCTTGGTCCGTCTCTCTGTGCAAAGATCAAGCCCACCTTGCTGCTGGTCAGAAGGTGGAAGGTCGCTTTGGTCCCACCGGCGCCCCTGCCAGTAGCCGCAGCTGGGTCTCATTACGCGGACTTCTGTCGCCTGCAAACCACGCCCCTGTAACAATGGCACAGAACCCACGCCCCGGCCTCCGCTCGCAGGAGTCTCTGCCAGACAGCTTCGTGCAGAACGGTCCGGCTTCACCGCCATACCAGCCTCAAAACCCGTTGGATGCCATGCCGCCCATCTATGCGAGCCAGTCGAACCTCGCCGAGCACGCCTCCCATCCCGACCAGCACATGATTCGCGACGCTGCACTCGCTGCTCTCGCCTCCGGCGATGCCATCACGTCGGGCTCACAAGCGCCCTCGCCGGATCGCAAGGTTCCTCACCAGGCCGCTCACGACACGGGCATCCTCACCGAATCCAGGACCGACTCCAACCCCTCTTCGCGTCCCGGCACCGCAGGCCCCCGTGTCGCAATCACCGACCCGCTCGCCGAATTCCGCGACCGCAACCTCTCCAAGCCTGCTGGTCTCGGTCCCAAGTCCGACTTTCCTCCACACGAGACCAACCGCACCCCCGGCGCATTCAACTACCAGCACAACGTCGCATACCGCCCCCCCTTCGTTCGGCAGGACAGCGAGCTCTCTAGCGAGAATGGCGACCGCGACTACGGCGAGTTCGATTGGTCCGACGAGGACGATCTCGACGAAGCCGCCCGCTTCGAGAACGAGCAGGCAAAGCAGGTCCGCATGGGCCGCTTGAGCCTGTGGAAGATCCTCAACTTCCTCGCCACCACCTTTCTCGGCAACCTCATCATCTCTTGCTGCCTCCTCGTCCCCGTCATCGTCATCCAGTACGTCTACCGCAGGCGCGGACCCGACGAAGGCCACCGCGATTTCGTCGCAGACAACGTCCAAGCCTGGTTCATCTGGGCCGCCTTCAACCTTCACGTAGAATGGTGGATCCATCTGCTCGTCGAGCTCTTCCCCAAGGCCGTGCTTGGCGTCATCCAACTCATCTGGGGTCGTCCTAGCCAGCGCGTCCTTTCGCTCGCAGAGTACTTCAACGCCATCAAGGGCTACCTCAAGTTCCTCTGCTACGCCGCTCTCAGCTGGGGCTCCTGGGCCATCATCTTCAACTCGGTCTACGGTCTCTATAACCACACACACCCGCGCCAGAGCAGGGCCGCCTATCTCTACCGCATCTATCAGATCATCGAGTTCTTCTTCTTCTTTACGCTCACCATCTGCGCCGAAAAGGTCATCATCAAGCACATCGCCATGTCCTTCCACAAAAGCGCCTACGCAGACCGTATCGCCAAGGTCACCAAGTCCCTCAAGGTCTTTGACTGGCTGCGCGACCACAAGCCCAAGCTCAAGGGTCGCGAGACCGGCTCCGCTTTCGGCATCCCCATGCGTTCCGCACGAGGCTCTCCCAGCGTGAGTGGCGCCAACACCCCCATGACGCCCAACGACTTTGTCCTCGACGGCGACAACACCAACTCGCGCAACGCCTCCAGCTCCAGCAAGGGCACCTGGTTCAAGAAGCACAGCAAGAAGCGTCCCTCGGACCAGGCTGCATATGCGGGCGAAAACGACCGCGCAATCGACCCTGCCACCGGCAAACCTGCCGAGGGTCAGGCGCCGGCTCGTGGCAGTGGCAAGTCCAACATCTTTGCTCGCACCGCAGCCCGCAGCAGACATCGCATCCGCGCTACAGCTGGACAGGCCAGTACGCTGGCTCGCGTCGCCATGAACGATCCATTCGGTCTGCTTCGCAACGAGGCGCTCGGCATCGGTACCGACGTCAACTCGCCTGCTGAAGCCAAGCGTCTTGCACGTTCCATCTTTATCGCCTTCCGCGGATCGCATAAGCGCAGCTACCTCGTCCCCTCTGACTTTGACTCGGCCTACACCAACCCACAAGACGCTCGTGACGCATTCAGCGTCTTTGACCGTGACGGCAACGGCGACATCTCGCAGTCCGAGATCAAGAACACCGTCATGCAGGTGTACAAGGAGCGCCGCTTCTTGGGCAGGTCTATGCAGGACGTCAACCATGCCGTCGGTCAGCTCGACGGCATCTTCCTCGTCGTCGCGCTCGTCATCATCATGTTTGAGGCGCTCGCCATCTTCAACGTCGACATCGGCAAGACGCTCTCCACCTTCTACTCGCTTGCCATCGCATTTGCCTTTGTCTTCAAGGAGTCCGCCGCCAATGTGTTTGATTCGATCATCTTTATCTTCATCACCCATCCCTTCGACACGGGTGACCGCATTCAGATCGGCGAAGCGGTGCTTGTCGTCAAGCGCATGTCGCTGCTCTCGTGCCTCTTTGTCGACTCGCTCAACCAGGACGTCTACATCAGCAACGTCATCCTCGCAGGCACCAGCATCATCAACATGCGACGCTCTGGCTACCAGTGGGAAGCCATCACGGCGCAGTTTGACTTCAACACGCCGCTCGACAAGCTCGATGCCGTGGAGGAGGACATGATTCACTGGCTCCAGACCGAGCCCGAGAGATTGTTCGTTCCGAGCACGGCGATTGTGCCGCAGAAGATCGAGTACATGCGAGCGATGGAGTGCACCATCGGTATGACGCACGCCGACACCTGGCAGGACTGGGGCCGTCGCTTCTACCGCAAGAACGCCTTCTTCGCCGCTTTCTCGTTCTACTGCAAGAAGCACGGCATCCGCTACGCCAACCCTGTGCAGCCCATCGTCTACTGGACCGAGGATGCCGCTGCTCTTCCTCCCAGCTACGACACTACGTCTAGCGCCCAGCGCCGTGGCTCGCAGGAGGGTGAGGACGAGAGTAACGGGTATGTGCTCGACGACTTTACCGCGTCTCCGTACGCCAGCCCGCAGATTCGCGCAGCAGGCGGCGCGGTTGCCTTGCCTCCCAAGAAGCCAAAGTCGTTCATGAACTTTACGCCGCCGCTCGACGAGCTCGAGGTGTCGGACAGCGCCAATGTGCGACTGCGCAAGGTCAAGCGCGGCGACAAGATGCTCACCACCCAGGGTGGCGATGGCTAGTTGCTCCTTGGCCTCCTCTGGCTCAGATTCGCCTGGGCCGTCTCGACGCCTTTTTCACTTGCTTCCGTGTCCCTCGTCATTTGTTTCTCCCCCTCGCATTTCCCTCGCATTAGACTCAACTTTCCCAGCCGCATTCAATTCATTTGGACTCTCTTCTCGACACAGAACCCGGCGTGCGCGTGTCGCTTCCTCAGCCTCAAGAATGTAGCATGGGTGC
Organism: Moesziomyces antarcticus; assembly: GCF_000747765.1. Taxonomy (NCBI): domain Eukaryota; kingdom Fungi; phylum Basidiomycota; class Ustilaginomycetes; order Ustilaginales; family Ustilaginaceae; genus Moesziomyces; species Moesziomyces antarcticus. The sequence continues at coordinate 381,385 of NW_014638997.1, forward strand.
ACAGGAGAGACCTACGACGACAACGGCTGCCTGGACTTGTATTACTAAACTCTACTGTGAAGTGTCGGAGCCATTTGTTGGCGTGTCGGTTGAGAGTGGATTGCTTTGTTACGACGAGGTTGAGACGGCGGTTCGACGCTGGAAATCGTTAGCGAGGGCTTGAGCTACGACTTTATGGATGTCGACCAGGCCGGCGTTTGCCGCCTCAAGAGCGTGATCTAGAGTATCTGCATCTAGGCCTGCCGTAAGGACCGCATTTGAGCCTGCGTCCTTCTTCGCCGAGGACAGCTGCGTCGAGCCTGCAGAGACGTTGAGACACGTCACCGAAGCAAGAGCTGGCATACCGCACAGCAGCACACGCGTTGAGGTCTTCATGCCCGTCACCAGACCGATGTCCGCCGAGCTTGGGTCGAGCAGCACGCGTTGCTCGCCCGAGCTCTGTGCTGGAACCAGAGCAACAGTACCGACTACGAGACCGTACATCTCGATACCTGCGGAAGCGAGAGCGGTTGATGCAGCCATACATGCCGCAGCAATGCACGACTCCTCCAACCCGTCCGTTTGTAGCACCATAATGTGGATGTCCAACGACGCTTTGGGAAGCAAGTCCAATCGTAGAGAAGGTAGCAACGCCTGATGAAGGAGTCCCGACAAATGCGCACTTTCCGTGGTCTAAAGCATACCACCATCAGCAACTTCATCAAACATCAATCGAGACAGAAATAGGGGGGAGCTCACCTTTCCGGGTTGCCTTCGTCGTCTCGAGGAGAACGGAGCGAACTTGACTTCGACATTGAGCTCCGCCTTGCCGCTATACTGGCGTCCTTTGACCTGCCTGGGCCCAAACACGGAGCACGCCAGCTTGAGGTCGCCAATCTCGACGTACGAGCTGCCAGATGCCGAGGGCACCAGGTTGGTCTGCAGAAAGATGGGTCGCAGCTGCGTATAGGCTCGACCGTCGGGTCGTTGTGCCGAAGTCGTCAGCGTCGGGGTCGAGCCGGAGGCATTCGAAGTGGATGCATTGTTGTCGTAGACAGGAACGTAGCTCGAAGGCCCGTTGACCCTTCTTCGGTCGTATCGCGACATCTTCCACGACGGTTGCTGCAGCTGTGGGGATATGATTGATGGGGGTCAACGAGCAAAGACGAGTGCGGAAGGCTCGAGGAGAGGAGCGCCAGTCCAAAATTCTTCCCACAAAGCCGCGAGTGGAGAAGCTCGAACTTTTTTTTCGAAAGATGTGAGATTCCTCGTCGCCTCTGCAAACCTCAGCCGCGCTCGAGCCTCCACCTGAGCATCGTGCGCAGCAACACCTGCTGATCACCCCACCATCCCTTCAATGTGCCACTGGGGCATCACAAGCGCAACATGGAAGACATAGCAACAACATCCGCACAGGCGCAGGCATCCGATGCCTTTGATGCCGAACCACTCCCTGCATCTCTCACAAATGTCGAGCTCCAGCCTGACGACCCCTTTGACTGGGAGGCATACACGTAGGTACCTGCCCAAGGCTCGCATTTCGTACTCTGCGCTGACCGTCCTTGTTCGGCGATGATTGCAGCTCCAACTACCCTGCCTCTGCGCGAGCTCAACGCCTCGTGTTTATCGCGACACACTGCCCCGCCCTTCGCAAGACCTGCAGCAAGGCAGCCATGGATCTCTTCAAGCAGTCCACTCGCGACGTCTCTGCCTACCAGGCCATGGCGACCATTCACAACACCGAAGCAGCGACCGGAAACCTGATCCCGGCTTCCGAACGCGTCCAGGTCGACTCGGACTGGATCCAATCCTCACGCCAGCAGAACAGCGCCGAGCGCGAGAAGCTCGAGCTCGAGATGCGCAACTACCAGAACAACCTCATCAAGGAGTCGATTCGCATGGCGCACCGCGACCTGGGTGACCACTTTACACAGTCGGGCGAATGGTCCGAGGCGCTCAAGTCGTACACAAAGATCCGCGACTACTGCTCCACCACGGACCACGTGATCGAGATGTGCCTCAACGTCATCGAAGTCTCGCTGCGGCTCGAAAACTGGACCAACGTGCAGACGTTCGTGAGCAAGGCCGAAGGTGTGCTCGAATCCTACGTTCCGTCATCGGGAGCTGGTCAGCGCAAGCTGAGCTCGCTCAGCACCACGAGCATCGCTCCTCCTACCAAAGGCGGCTCGACGCCCGGTGCCGATGCGATTGGCGCGCTCTTCCGTGCCGGTGGCAGCTCGGCTGCATCCACACCACCGTCTAGGCCTCGCGGCAACACGGGTGGTGAGAGCGCGTCGCAGGTCGCTGCCAGCAAGCTCGTCGCAGAAACGGGTGCAAAGCTGCGTGCGGCCAACGCAGTAGCGTGCATCGGGCAGGGCCGCTACGAAGCCGCCGCAAAGTTGCTGCTCAGCATCGACTCGGCGCACTCGAACTCGCTGCTCGACATCATCAGTCCGTCGGACGTGGCCATCTACACGGCCATCTGCAGCTTAGCCACGATGCAGCGCCCTGCGCTCCGAACGCAGGTCATGGAGAGCACCAAGTTCCGCGGCTTCCTCGAGCACGAACCGTACGTGCGTGATCTGCTGGAAGCATTCAGCACCGCACAGTTCCGCAAGGTCAGCGCCATCCTCGACGAGCACCAGGCGCGTCATCTGCTGGACCCCTACCTCGCACCCCATGTCGAGTTCCTGCGCACCGCACTCACGCGGCGTGCACTTCGGCAGTTCTTCACGCCCTTTGACCGCATCAGCATCGCGAGGATGGCAGAGGCTTTCGGCTGGACGCACAAGCGCATGGCCGACGAGCTCGTCGTGTGCATCAAGCGTCGCGAGTTCCGCAACCTGCCTGGCAAAGCGGCAGAGGTGGGCGATGCCAGGATCGATACGATCAATCAGGTGCTCGAGTACCGCACCAAGGATGCGAGGAGGGCGGTGTTTGACTCGGCGCTCGAGCTGGGCGACCAGCGATGCCGCGAGACCAAGAGACTGCTGCTGCGCATGAAGCTCGTCGAGAATGGCGTCGTCGCCAAGGGCTCCTATTCTGCAGAAGCGTGGAGCCAGATCAGCAATCCTTTGTAGCACCAGCAATGCATCTGTCATCAATCCTTTCGGAGGCCGTCGTTGGGGTCCATGAGTGGCACGGATTTTTTTTTAGAATGTGTCAGATCGTGGCACTAACAAATTATGGTTTTGCAAATGCGCGGGCAAAGGACGCGCGAGCCGTGTGATCGAGGCGGCGGCTAGGGCCAACAACTCCACTTTGAACGGGCACACGCGAAGCCCTCGCTCGCTCCAAGCCAGCCGTGACGACTCGAGCCAACACCCAATTCCTCGGCCTCCATCATCTCGCTCACCGTCTCTGCACCACTCGCCCACTTCGACTCCACGAGATCTTTCGCATTCAGCTCGCACGACTTCTGATCCGGCACTTTTCACCGTTACGGCCACACTCACGACACCATGTCGGACGCACAGCCCCCCAACTCTGGGAACGGCGACGACAACCCACAGCCACCTGTATCGCAGGCTGGCCCGTCGTCCTCCACCGCCGCTGCCACGGACGGAGACACCAAGATGGCGCCCGCCGAGCCCGAAGAGGAGCCGCTGCCAGCCGAGATCCTCGAGGCATCCATCGACGAGATCCAGACGCGCACGCGGCTACTAGAGAACGACGTCAAGGTGATGCGTTCGGAACACATGCGCCTCATGCACGAGCAGTCGTCCAAGCGCGACATGATCAAGGACAACGCGGACAAGATCAAGCAGAACAAGACGCTCCCCTACCTCGTCGGCAACGTCGTCGAGATCCTCGACATCGACCCGGACATCGACGAGGACTCGGAGGAGGGTGCCAATGTCGACCTCGACGCGAGACGCAAGGGCAAGTGCGCCGTGATCAAGACTTCCACACGCCAGACCATCTTCCTGCCACTCATCGGCCTGGTGCCCGCCGAGGAGCTGAGGCCCGGCGACCTGATCGGCGTCAACAAGGACAGCTACCTCGTGCTGGACAAGCTGCCAGCCGAGTACGACTCGCGTGTCAAGGCGATGGAGGTGGACGAGCGACCCACCGAGACGTACACGGACATTGGCGGTCTGGACAAGCAGATCGAGGAGCTGGTCGAGGCGATCGTGCTGCCCATGCAGCAGGAGCAAAAGTTCAAGAACCTCGGCATCCGCCCGCCCAAGGGTGCGCTCATGTACGGCCCGCCCGGTACGGGCAAGACGCTGCTGGCACGTGCGTGTGCGGCGCAAACCAACGCATGCTACCTCAAGCTCGCCGGTCCTTCGCTCGTGCAGATGTTCATCGGTGACGGTGCCAAGCTGGTGCGTGATGCATTCGAGCTGGCCAAGGAGAAGGCGCCGGCGATCATCTTTATCGACGAGTTGGATGCGATAGGAACCAAGCGTTTCGACTCGGACAAGAGTGGTGATCGCGAGGTGCAGCGTACGATGCTCGAACTGCTCAACCAGCTCGACGGTTTTTCGTCCGACGAGCGCATCAAGGTGATTGCGGCGACGAACCGAATCGACATTCTCGATCCGGCGCTGCTGCGATCGGGACGTCTGGACCGCAAGATTGAATTCCCGCTGCCCAACGAGGAGGCGCGCGCACGCATCATGGAGATCCACTCGAGGAAGATGGCCGTCGGTCCCAACGTCAACTTTGACGAACTCGCGCGATCCACCGACGAGATGAACGGTGCCCAGCTCAAGGCGGTTTGCGTCGAGGCGGGTATGATTGCGCTGCGCGACGGCGCAACGGTGCTCGACCACGAACACTTCCACGGCGGCATCCAGGAGGTGCAGGCAAAGAAGAAGAACGACCAGTTCTACTTCTCGTAGTTTGGAGCGCGATCCGTTAAGCAAATAAGATACATTCCATCGTGCCAAACATCGGAAGGGGGTATACAGTGGCGTGTGTGTGCAAGATGCTTGGAAGATTAGAGATCGTCCCAACCGGTGAGGTCGGCGGCTGTATCGTCGGCGTGTTCTGATTTCACAGTGAAGCCAGTTGGATGGGCTTGCTCTTGGGTGCCGCTTGGATCGAGGGCTGAGTCGGCGTCTGGATCGGGCTTGATGCGTAGCGCAGCAGTGGGATCGACGGCTTCCGACTTGATTTGAGCTTGGCCGGTGTTGATGTCGGGTTCCGGCTTGACGTGGACGCTGTTGGCCGCATCGTCACTGCCTGCATCGACGTCGAGTGGCACAGCGTCATCGGGCTCTGGTTTAGTGTGCGCCTCGTCCGCCGCTCTTGATTCAAGCTGATCGGACGGCAATGGAGCTGCCGTGCCCTCCGGCTCGAATGCTTGCGGAGGGTGTTCCGCAGGATGTTCATCCTGTTCTTGTGTGGTGCTGGTCTCTGCCTGCTCGTTCTGCTGACTCGTGGCTGGCTGTGACAGCTGCTGCTCCTGCGAGGCCACGCGCTTTAGCAGTGCATCCAACGCCTTCTGTCGTGCCAACCACAGCCTCTGCGCCCTCTCGATCGTCAGATCCGCATAGTCCGGCACAGCTCCTTTATGCGCAACATCGCCCATTGTCCCCGCTTTTGCCTGGGCGATCTTACGATCCAGATGTTGGATCCTCTGCCTGAACTCGTCCACCTCTTCTTTTGCCATGTGCTCTTCGAGTGCAGCTCTGGCTGCGTTTTCAATGTGCTCGAAACGCACCGGACCGAGCAGCTCGCCTCCGTACCACCTGCTGACAACGACGAGGACGTCGGAGGCGCCTTCGTCGCGCGCGACACGCAGCACGCGGTCGCCACCCCACCTCTCGCCGTCATCCTCCTTGTCTTCCTGCAGCGAAAAGTCGTCTGGGCCCGCAAGTCCCGTGCGGCCGCGCTTGAGCTCGAGCACGCGGTATGCATACATGTCGTGCGACGAGCCGCGCTTGTTCGCGGGCGCATTGGCAAATTGAGGCGGCAAGAGGTCGACGGGAACGGTGGGGTGGACGACGCGTGTGAGGTGCGAGAGGAGCACAGAGATGTACGCCGAAGAGGCGGTGGTGAGCGGATAGACGTAGCCGACAAAGAGCGAGCTGCGATCGACGATCTGCGCAGCCGTACAGGTGGTGGGCATTGGTAAAGACGCCGCGAGCTCCGAGACGGAAGAAGACGCGGATGGTCCCTTGCCGAGCCAGGCGGTGAGGGAGGGTGCGGCTGAAGATTTGGTTGCGGTTGATGCGGCGGATGGCTGGGTCGTCGAGGCGTCAGCCAAAGACTTGGATTGTGCGGCTTCCTTGCGTTTTCGGACATCCGCCCAAGCAGCTGCCGCTTCCACTTCGGCCTGGACTCGCTCAGCCTCTTCGTCAAACGAGTCGTACTCTTCCGCATCTTCGTCCGCTTCCGCCTCGGATGCGTTGCCAGCAGCGGGTGCTTTTCGTTTGCGTGCCGCTTCGCCTGACTTGGCGGTCGGTGCCTTGGGCTTACCAGCCTTCTTCTGCTTCTTCACTGCGGGCGTCAGATCTTCATCTGATGGTTCCAGTGCTACGTTTTGGTCGCTGTCTTGCGAGCTGGACGATGCTCGACGGCGTTTGCTCCTTCTTGTAGCTTTCACTGCCGGCTCTGGCGGTCTCCACTCGTCCTCTGAGTCGTCTTCGTCTTGAGCGGCATCTCCGCCGATGTCGCCCTCATCGTCGTCCTCGAGGTACTCTTGGCTATCTGAGCGATCGTCATTGTCGTTGCCATGTGTCGGCGATGCAGCCCCGGCGAGCAGCTTCTGCCGTTCTAGCTCGAGCTCGCGAGCAAGCTCGTCATCGTCGGAGCCTCTCTCTTCGACATGCTCTGGATCGATGTCAGCACTGCTCTCCCTGGACATGGTTCAAGGACGCCTCTTGTCGGATCCAATGGCGGCAACGAGTAAGAAGAAGAGCAAAGGGAAGGTGGCTCAGTCAAAAAGTGGAGGCATGGCCGGTGAATTTTTCGAAAGAGAACGTGTTACGCCGAACGCTGTGTCACGCGACGATGCTGCGAAAATCGAGACGCGTCTGGCGTTGAGAGGTGGGAAAAGGCCGGCAGCACAGAACAACACTTTTTTGGCGTGGAGCGCGTGAAGCCGACGCCGCCTCGAATCGAGCCAAGCAAGCCTCGCGGGAAGCCAAAACGCACAGATGCCAGAACAACAGCGGGCACCACCCACAGGCCCCTTTCTTCTCTACCTCGATCGACCAACAATTCGAGCCCCCTCACCTCGACATCACAGTGCGGAACACTACGGCTATAACACACAACGTCGCCCCGCCCACAACCATGGCGGACGCAGATGCCATCTACGAGCTCGCACAGCGCATAGAATCCAGCATCGAGGTAGACAAGCGCGTCGCTGCACTCCACTCGCTCCAATCGCAGCTCGAATCGGCAGGCTATGTCGTCGAGGCAGACGCAGTCACATCCGCTGTCAAGGTGGCGCTCAAACATGCCAACCAGGCGCTCAGCACCGCCTCGCTCGCCTTCATCCCCACCTACGCCTCCATGATCTACTCGGGCGACGGCACAGAATCCCACTCGGTGCTCAATCATAACGTCCGCATGCTCGTCAACTCGGTCGGCCTGCTCGTCATCGACAAGCTCGGAGACCAGAAAGAGCGCATCCGCGAGGCCGCACGCACCGCCATCATCGAACTCGCCAACGCCGCCTACGCCATCAGCTCCGGTCACATCACCACATCCGGCAAAGGCAAAGAGACAGAAACGCCGCTCGGCATCTTTGAGCGCAGCCTGCGCGAAGCTGGTCTCGCTGCCAAGTTCGCCAGAGTCCGAGAGCAGTCGGTCCTGCTCCTCCCCATCCTTCGCCAAAACTGCGAAAAGTATCCGGTCAGGCCGCTCGTACCTATCACTGTCGAGCTGCTCTCGGACGCCGACGCCACAGTCAGGGAAGGCGCAAGGTCCACGCTCATAGCGCTCTTCAGCAATGCTGCTCCCGCCGCCAAGGCAGACTTGAAGAAAGAGCTCGAGAAACGCGCAGTGCGCAAACAGACCGCAGACGCCATCCTCCGCGAAGTACTCGCCGCACCCTCATCCGTGGCACCTTCAGTGCTCAGCCCGGAGCCGGCTCCTGCACGCAGCCACGCCTCTTCTTACACTGACGCAGAAGTACCCGCCCGACAGCACAAGACGACAGCACCTTCCACGCATGCGGCACCACCGCCTCCGACAGCATCGGCAGCAGCCACCGCTACGGCCGACGACATCCGGCCCGTCTACATCGCCTCGCGCTCCGACCTCGAACGCACCTTTGCATCCATGCTGCCGTTCTTCGAGGGAAAAGAATCCGAACACAACTGGCTCAATCGCGAGCAGTCCATGATCAAGATTCGCGGCCTCGTCGTATCGGGTGCACACCGCCAGTTTGGCGAGTCCTTCTTTCTCTCGCAGCTCAAAGTCGCGCAGGAAGGCGTGCTCAAGTGCGTCGCCAGTCTGCGAACCACGCTCTCCATGCACGCCATCCACCTCGTCCAGGAGCTCGCAATCGAGCTCGGTGACGACCTCGCTCCCTGCGTCGAGCCCTTCCTCACCAGCCTCACTGCCATGGCCGGCTTCACCAAGAAGCTCATCGCCAATGCCACTCAGGAGGCCGCAGCCGCCATCATGGTCAATGTCAGCTTCAGGCCGCTCTATCTCCAGCTCATCTGGCACGGCATCCAGGACAAGAACGTCGCCACACGCACCGCTGCAGCCGAGCACTTGGCGACGGTGCTGAGCCACCATGCGGCGCATCGCAAGCATGCCGTCGAATCGCACGGCGGGCTCGACCTGCTCGACAAGTGCTTCCGCAAGGGCGTCGGCGATTCGAATCCCGCCGCGAGGACAAGGAGCCGCGAGGCGTTCTGGATCTTTCATCAATACTGGCCCGACCAGGCCACAACGATTCTGCAATCGCTCGATCCTTCGACAAAGAAGCAGGTCGCGGCCACGGCGCCTCCGGACGTCGAGGCAGAGGTGGTTCAGGAGCAGAAGCCTAAGAGCGCGCCAGGGCCCGTTCGAGCAAGGCCTGGCGGAGCGTCGATGGCTCTCATCCAGGCCAAAAAGGCTGCCGCGCTCAAAGCGGCGCAGGAACGCGAACGCCAAAAGGCCGAAGAAGCCGCCGCGGCGCACGAGGCGCGTGTGGCCGCAGCTCGGGCTGCGCTCGCCGGGCAGCAGCAACAAGAAATGCTGCAGCAACAGCAGCAAGACGAGCCTCAGTACGAGGCATATGTCGACGAAGCAGCGACGCCCGTCGCGCCGCAGCGCAAGGCGACTGGCTTCATGCCCACGCGCCATCGCTCGCAGCAGGCGGGGCAGGCGGGGCAGAGCACGCAGCTCAAGGCGACTAAGGATCTGTCGGTGCTGCTCAGTCCGACGGCCCACCAGCGCATCCAGACGGCCATTGCGGTGCCTCTGCCCACCAGTCCTACGCCCGTCGCTGCCAATGGATCAGCACCAAATCGCTACAACGGCCACGCGTCGCAGAGCGAGACGTCGTCGCAGCCACGATCGCCCGGGCTCAGCCCGACAGTGTCGCGCACGCGCGCCATCTCGTCCTCGTCGTTCTCCTCGCAGGGCTCCGGCTCGGCGTCCGGCTCGTCGGCGCGACACCACGCGTCCACAAGCACGCCACGCGCGACGCACACAGCCCAATTGCCCACATCTGACGCGCTCGACTCGGACCTCGCCGACCTCAGCGTGGCTGACGTCGGAGAGGATGATGAGACGATCGACGCCACGCAGCACGCGCGCACATCTGACCTGGACGCTGGCGGCGAGGACGAGACGCTGCAGCTGGCTGCGCCCGAGGACGCATCGATGGACCTGATGGGCATGAACTTCGCGTCGCCGTTCAAGGTGGGTTCGGGTCGCGCGGCCAAGACGCGGTCGGTGCTCGTTGGACGCGGCGCCGGGGATGCGGGCGACTCGTTCGAGCAGACGCCCCAGGCGGTGCGCACGCGTGCACAGCCGACCAAGACTCCTACACGCACCGTGTCGTCCGGCAGCTCCAACAGCACCGGCTCCGGCACGCCCGCGAGTGCGGTTCGCCGCTCAGGCCTGCCACGACCCGTATCGATGATCCACTCGCCCGCGTCGGCCGGGCTGCAGCCCATGCCGCGGTCCACGTCGCAGAGCGGGCTGGCGACGGCGTCGCGCGCGCCGACCAGCGGTGGGATGGCAGCGGGTACCGTGCTAGAGAACCGTGCAAAGCGGCTCGAGGCGGGTATGGCGTCACCCGCCAAAGCGCGCCCCGAGGTGTGGACGTGGATCGAGACGCTCAAGTCGGGCACGGCGGATCTGCGCACCTTCCGACGCCTGGCCAAACTCTCGGCTGACTTCAGGGTGGCTGCTCGCAGCGCTGGTGACGGTGGCGATGAGGCAGAGGAGGGCGACGAGACCGTGCTTACAGCTGGACCGATCGCCAATGCCTCCAACCGCGTCACGCCGTCGGATGAAGATGGCCGCAGCTCCGGCAAGCCCGCCAGTGGGAGCGATGCATTTGCGTCGGACACGGCGGCATGGGAGGAAGGCGGACTGTTTGTTGCGCTGCTCGAAGGTGTACAGCGCTACGTGCCGACGCAGGCGAGCGAGACACGCACGAATGCGGACGTCGAGCTGAGCGCTTTGGCGGTGCTCAACCGGCTCGTCGAGAACCAGTACCCGGTGCTGTGCTCTACAGCCACGGAGCGGTCGCTGCTCGACACGCTTTTGGGCGCCTTGGACTCTCTCTGCGGTGCATCGATATCGCGTTCATCGGCAGTGGTGGCGCACAAGACGATCCTCACAGCGTGGGAGTCGGTGCTTTCCACCTGGGCCCTACGCTGCGATGCAGTGCTCGGCTTCGACCTGCTTCTACCCCACGCACTCGATGCTGCGATTGTTCCCGTGCTGAGGTCGGGCTATACGCCGCTGCTGCTCCGCTTACCTTCGCAGCTTGTACTCGAGGACTTCCTACCCCGTTTGCGGGGGGTTATAGTCCAAGCTCTGCGTGGTGATAAGGCCGAGCATCGACTGGCTGCGACCACGATGCTCAAGAAGCTCAACGACGCCGCGCGACCGTATGTGGCCGAGTCGCACACGCGCATCTTTAGCGCCCTGCAGCTCAGTGACGCCGACAGGGCGTTGTTGGATGTGCTCATGTACTATTTCTCCAAGCCCTAATGCGGAGTGTTAGGCGGGTATGCGTTGGGGAGTGAGTAGCTGTGTCGCCGTCATCTGGGCGTCGTCCAGACGTTTTCGACAGTAGTCGAGTTGCGAGTGTGCTGTTTCCCCCGCTTGGTGATGGGGACTGTGGGTGGCGATCCAATCGAGACTGTGTTGGGTGCTTTCATGGTCGGCGTTCCACTGTGCCAGTAGGGTGCGGAGCGACTTGAGACGACGTTGGGCATCAGCCGTACTGCTCTTGGTCACCTGCGTATGTTCATGCAAACTCCCCAACGATCCCACCAGTGCGGAGGTCGAGGCATACACCGGTGCGAACATCCCCCCATCCAGTCCCTCCTCCTCTCGAATCGTTGCCTCCGAATCAATCGAGTCAAGTGAGGCCGAGCGATGGTGTGTGTGGGTGGCTGCTAGATCTCGGGCGAGTTTTCGGTCCAGATCGCGCAGTTCGCGCAGTTGCGCTTCTCGCTCCACCGTGCATTCCGAGACGAGCTTGAGGTACCCCGCAGCAGCCACTTCCAGCGGAGCCGTGTCTTCATCGTGCCCTTGGGTGGATAAGCTCGACAGCCGCGCAAGGAAAGCATGGGTGGCTGTAATGCTCTCCTGAATCTGCTCGGTCTGTGCCGCCGCAGCTTGCAACGACCCCCCACCCAAATTCGACGCATAGTCTTGATCCAAAACCTCCTCCGCTACGTTACTGTTGGAAGCAGGTTCGAGTTCGTCCGCTAAGCTTCCACTTCGAAGATGCAATCCCGGGTCAAGGTCAAGTTGACCTAGCTCATCGCCGAGAGAGCCTACATCGTACGTCTCGAATTCGTCCAGTGTGGTGTAGTGTGCATCAAGCTCACCTAGCGAGTCGAGAGTGTGTGCGCCAGATAGCTCGTCAGCTAGCGAGAATGCTGGATCCATCCTTGCCGTTGAAAGCGCGTGTGGTGCGGGGGGGGGATGGTGTGTTGGAGGTGTGCAAGCTGCCCACACGCCAGCGGGAATCCCGCACGCATGCACCACACACACGCGCCCCTCACCAAAAATGTGTTACTTTCCCGCTCACACTCCGCTCCCGCTCACCCCCACTCCACCTCGAAATCTCACATCGAGCAGCGGACCCTTCCATCACCCCCGCTCACAACGCAAAGGACACAACCATACAATGTTCGACCTCAATACCTTGCCACACTCACTCTTGCACTGCAACTTCACAGTTCAAACGCTCAAACAACAATCGCTCACAAGTGTCTTGTGGTGCAACATCACAGGTACCAACGCGATGACAGTGCGAACAGTAGAAAAAAAAAGGCGTATGCGATAAGACGATAGACTGTTATACTCTTACAATACACTTGCGCGCGCCCATCTCAGACGGGCGGGAAGTCCTTCTCGGGATCGAGATCAAAGTAGGGATGCTTGAGCGCATCGGCGACCTTGATCCTCTTTGCGGCATCGAACTCGAGCAGCTGCCTCAGCAAAGAAAGGAAGCGCGAGTTGTGCTTGGCATAGGCGCTCTGCGTGGCGGGCGTGTTGATGAGGTCGTGCAGCTTCTTCATCTGGCGCACGTACTTGCGGCTGTCCTTGGTCGTCTGGGCGGCGGGATACAGCAGCGCGCCTTTGTTAAAGTACTCGGGCTTGTACGTCTCGGCCTTGCGCCGATAGTCGTCGGGCATCTTGCCCAGCACCGCCTCCATCATGGCGAGATGCTCCAGATTGTCGTGCGTCTGGAAGAGCGCATCGCCGGTAAAGAACTCGACGAGGATACAGCCGATGGACCACACGTCGCACGGGAACGACCAGCCCATGGACAGGATGATCTCGGGCGCACGGTAGTGGCGCGTCGACACGACGCTCGAGTGGAACTCGTCGTTGAACGTCGCCGAGCCAAAGTCGATGAGCCGGATCTCGGTGTTGTGCAGGACATGCTTGCGCTTGGCGTTCTGGCGCCGCGAGGTGGCCACGATGGAGTGCTCGCTGCTGACGAGCAAAATGTTCTCGGGCTTGAGATCGGTATGCACGAGGTTGAGCCGATGCAGGAAGGCGACGCTCTGCATGAGCTGCTTGGCAAACTGCCAGATGTGCAGCGGCGGAAACGGCTGGAACTTGTTCTCCTTGAGAAAGTCGAACACGCTCTTGCCGAGCAGCTCCGAGACGATGCAGACGTGATTCTTGAAGTTGAACGTCTCGAGCAGATGGATGCACTTGTTCTCGTTGTGCGGGTCGTTTTCGCGCAGCGCGCGCAGCACGCGGATCTCGATCTGGCTCGCATCGCGGTACTTTTGCACCGCGCGGATGATCTTGATGGCGACGTACTTGCGCTGCTTCTTGTCGTAGCACTCGACCACTTTACCAAAGGTGCCCTGCCCGAGCAGCCGCAGGATCTTGTATCGGCTGGTGACGTAGTCGCCCTCCTTGACCAGAAAGTGGCCCTGGTCGTCGTCGACGGGACCCGAATGTGCGGCGACCGCGGCGACGTACGACGCCGAGCTGGCGTACGAGTCGCGCGTGCTGGCTGCCGATCCCTCGTAGGCCTGGCGCGCCTGTGCGAATGCGGCGTTGGCGTTGGTGGGGTCGTAGCGCGCCAGATAGTCGAGCGTGCCCGAGCTGGCGGGATAGCCGCCGCGATAGTTGGAGGGCACGCGCGCCTGCACCATCTCGGGTGCATGACGGTTGGCTTGCGCCAGACCGGCGACGCCCGAGGCGGCTAGATGTGCTGCTGCGGCGGTGGAGGGATCCGAGGGATCGTACGAGGTGGCGCCCGAGGTGGTGCCATCGGGCCTGACGGGGTGGCTGCGTTTGCGGCGCTTCTGCACGGGAGCGTCGGCGGGCACGGGTTGGAGAGTGGCGTGCGGAGCGGGAGCTATGAGGTCGGCATCGTGCGGAAGCATGCCGAGGTGAGAGCTGGCGAGCGCCGGATGGACGCCGTTGTCGTTGGCCTTGCGTTTGCCCTTGGAGAGGCTTGCGGCTTGGTTGTAACGCGGATCGGGGGCGTACGGATGCAGATTGGATGCATACGCAGCTGATGCGGCGGCAGTGTGACCGTTGAGATGCGCATAGTTGTTGACGAGGTGCGGATCGCGAGCGGCTTGGACGCTGAGCGGATTGGAGGGCGGCGGAGTATCGTCGTCGATGACAAAGACTTCCTGCACCTGCGGGGTCGACAGAGAAGCAAAAGAGATGGTGTGAGTATCGAGCTTGGTTACAAGGTGCGGAAGCAGATATACATACCTTTCCTCCGATGACTTCGTTGACTCTTTGGAATCCAGAGGCGGGCCGCGCGGGCCTGCTGCCGCTTGGCGCGGAGTTGGACATGGCGGGATTGTGTGTTGCTGTTGCGTATTGATATTGCTGTTGTTGGTGTTGATGATGTGCGGGAGGGATGGGATGTTGGTGTGCAAGCATGCTGGGGTGGGTTGGATCAGCGGCCTGAAGCGAGAGGTTGGCGTGGTCGAGGTGATCTTCCGGTATTGTCCTCTGCTTTTTGGCACGAGGCACGACGGTTGCCATGGGGCGAGGATGGTGAGGAGTAAGGCGCTCCTAGCAATGTGCGAACGAGCACGCGATACGACGGATGAGTTGGGGTGGCTTGTAGACGATGAATGCAAAGGAAGGCGAGGTGCGCGAGACGGCTGGATGTGCAAGTGGAGGTGGGGTGGATGGAGGTGCGATGAGCGGATTGAATGGACGCTGTATGGATAAGTCAGAGGATGGGGGCAGCGCTGCGATAAGAGATGATAGAAGCGGGAGCGATGGTTGGAAGAAGCAGCAGTAGCAGCAGCGAAGCGAGCGGGCGTGGGTTGGAAGGAGTGCAGCGATAGACGGCTTGAGCAGCAGCGGAGATTAGGCGCGTCCTGTTGTCAGAGACTTCGGCAGTGTTGCGGATGGGCGCGTATGGCCAAGACGGAGCTGAACGAGAGGGTCTCGCAGTGGACGACGACGCGATGTGCAATCGTTGGTGCCGTATGTAGCCGTGGGTGCGATGCGAACGTTGCGATGAGGAGGATGGCTGAAGGATGGCGACGGCCCAGCGAGTGAGGTTCGCGGTGGCTGAGGCGGGCGACAAATAAAATCGGGGCAGCAGAGCGCGACCGCCCAGCTGCCCGCCGCCCGCAGCAGCACGCGTTGAGCTTTGGGCGAGGATGATGCGATGCGGCGGCGGCGGCGGCGGCTGGGCCTTGACTGTAGCCAGAACTGCCAAATCTGCCAAAATCCGAGCTGGGCGCGAGTGGAGATTTCCTCTCTCTCGCTCTCGCTCTGCACCGCTCCCACGCTGCTCTAGTCCCCCGCCCTCGTCGCGCTGCTCAACCGGACCGAGTGCCTGCCCCATGAGCGAGTGAGTGAGCGCCACACTTGCCAAAAGCACACCGGTTCCAATCTCGCAATCTCACATAGTCTCTTGCAGAGAAAGATTGCGAGCAATCGAGCTACAGAGGGGTAAATACACTATCGAAAGCGGGGAGCGTGAGGATAGGCTCAAGCGCCGATGAGGAGCGGCGAGTTGCCCAGGCGCCGAGGGGAAGCCATCGGGCGTCTCCACCGCTCCCAGATTGACTGCACTGCTGCTGCTGCACAAAGGCAACTCTGTTGTGGGTGAGAACCGCAGTCGCGTCGCTCGGGGCGGTGTGCCGTGACGGAGGACGCGTTTACGAGCGACTTTGCAGCTTCATCACACGGCTGCCTTTCTTTTGATTTCACGCTGCCGTGCCGAGGAGCGAGGAAAAAAACAAAGCTCGACTGACGAGCTGCCCAGTCCACCACCAGCACCAGCAGCAGCAGCAGCAGCAGCAGCAGCAGCAGCAGCAGCAGCACAACGTGTTCGGCCTTCCACCTTTGAGTCGACTCGGCTTCCTGATCGAACCCGCCCATCCTCGCCGGCTTCTGTCTCGGCTGTCTTTCACGTCGTCGTCAGACACCCTCGCTCTCCTCTGCCAGCTCTCATAGCGATAGGATATCGCCGAGAGAAGATGAAATGCCAGCGCACGCAGACTTCCCGTGGCGCGCTGCAGCTTCGGAATGGCTGCATTCGGATCAAGCACGCTCGTCCAGAGCGGTCATGTGCCACGCCAACCAGCTCAGAACCGCCGCGTCATAATCCGAGGCCGATTTTCGCGCCCCTTCTCGTGTTAGTTCACAGGCTTTCACACACACATTATATTATCGGTCACGTGACTAACACTGTTTCTTCGCATTCAGCGCTGTTAGCTTTCAGGGCTCGGTGCGCAAGGCGTAGCGGAAGGTGCGGGTGTTGGTTGGCGGGCCGCAACTGAGCGCAGCTGTCGGCGCTCTCATCTTGGCTTTCTGCACCTCTCACACCCCTCGGCCTTCGATTCGCGTCTCTCGACTTACAACGACCATCATCGCTGCCACCGTCTCGGTCGTGCTTCTCGATACCCCCCTTCGGAGACACTGCAGCGCTCGTACTCTTTCCATCACCTGCCATCGTCCCTCGCGAGCGACACACTCACGCGCACTGCAATCCGTCCTACTCCGGCCGGCCTCCACTTGCATCGCCTATCCGCACTTTGTTCCGCACCTTTGCTTCTACTGCTGCACTTGCGTCCTGACATCGTACCCTAGCACCTCATCTGCATCCGGCTCAAGCACACGCCCATCACCATGGCAGGAATCTGCCGCAACCGCCTCGCCGAGGAGCGCAAGCAGTGGCGCAAAGACCATCCATTCGTACGTCCGCCTCCGCCTCCGGAACTCTATCGCTCACCCAGCATCACCAGCTAATACTCCGCTCTCACCCTCGCTTCCTCGTTGGTTTGCATTGCAGGGCTTCTATGCACGCCCCGCCAAGGCCGCCGATGGCTCGCTAGACCTCATGAACTGGGAAGTCGGCATCCCCGGCAAAGCCAACGTAAGTCAACCCTTATCCTACTCTCGCCCTCTGCATCCCTCACTGACATCTTGCACTCTGCTGTTCGGATACAACAGACGCCATGGGAGGGAGGGCTGTACAAGCTGCGCATGATGTTTCCCGAAGAATACCCGAGCAAGCCGCCCAAGTGCAAGTTCACCCCGCCGCTCTTCCACCCCAACGTCTTTCCCTCGGGCACCGTCTGCCTGAGCATCCTCGACGAGGACAAGGGCTGGAAGCCGGCGATTACGATCAAGCAGATTCTGCTCGGTATTCAGGATTTGCTGAACGATCCCAACCCGCACGACCCCGCACAGAGCGAGGCCTTCACCATGTTCCAAAAGGACGCCACCGCCTACGAGCGCAGAGTGCGTCAGCAGGCGCGCGAAATGGCCACCGCCGTCTAGATCCCTTCCCGCTTCAAGTGTCACTGTAATCTCAGCCGATTGTACCATTTACACCCCAGGGCCTCACAAGACGATCGATACCAAAGGCAGTTTGGATTCATACGAGTCGGGGCTTTGGCGATGGCGGATTCAATCGTCATCTTCCTTGATCTTGGAAGCTTGACCACGCGCTTCTTCCTGCTGCACCCAATCGAGCCATGAGCCCTCGTAGTTCCTCACACTGGCGGTCAACGATGTCAGCTCACCTATTCTCCACTGATCCGGGGGGTGATGGGGGGGTACTTACTTCCACCAGCCGTTCTTTTGGGCGAATTCGAGCGCTTGTTGGGACCTCTTACCCGATCTGCAGTAGAAGACCACCTTGTCGTCGTAGGCGGGGCGTTGGAAGGCAAAGTCGCGCAAAAAGTCGCCACCGCTACCCGAGAAAGCCTTTTGGAATTGCGATAGCGGTACGTTGACGGCCGAGGGGATGATGCCCTGTGCGACTTCGTTGGGCTCGCGCACGTCGATGATCGTAATCTCACCCGACGGCGATTCCGTCTCGGGCTTGAGTTCAGAGTACTTGACGACGCCTTTGCTCTGCCAGCTGGTGTCTTTGGATCGAACCACGGGAGTGGTCGAGAGAGGGCGGATGGCGGTAAGGGCAGGTGCAATGCGTCGAGGGACAGCAGCGCGGATGGAGGGAGCAGTGGAGCGTGCAAGCATGGGCGCAAGCAGCGCCGGTCGAACGGCTCGGATGAGTGTGCGAGACGACATGATCGGCGGACAAGGATGGTGTGGTGGTGCAGAAGAGACGGTGGAGGTCGAGCCGAGTGCGGTTTCAAAGTGGCTGGTGCGCCTCGCTTGCCTCCCACGTTTTTTCCTGGATTTCCCGATCCGAGCGCTGGCGTCATTGCACTCGCTCTGCACACCACCCTCCTCCCCTCCCCAGCCCATGGTTGGCCATCATCTCAAATCAAACTACCCAGCATCGTCTCGCTCGCAATCACAACATCCTTCTCTACCCTGCTCGAACATCTGATGATTTGTGCATTGATTGGAGCTGGAATCTCATCGTTACAGGCTGCTGCATCGACGCCAGCGGTGGACCATGGCGCCTAGGCATCGCGCAGACGCTTCTCGGTCTGGGATCGCTTCGACTCGAGCGCGGCGAGCTTGTCGTCCTTGGAGGCGTCGTATGCAACCGTGAGCTGGTTGAACGGATTGTCCGGATGCTTCTGGAACTGCTTGTACAGCAGATCGTGGTACTGCTGCAACCTGAGGCCCTTGTGCTCCTCCTTGATGATGGGCAATTCGCGCTCCTTGTACGCCTCGAAGGCGGCCTTGAATCGACGCTCGGGGTGGCGTTCGATCTGACCCGCAGCTGCGCCCTTGCTCGCCTTGTCGCCGCGCTCGTTGACGAGCGACATGGCATCCAGCGCATCGTCCAGGTTCGACGCCGAAAACGACGCGATGGCAGAGTCGATGCCCGTGGGTCCTCCGGACTTGAGCGCAGACTTCTTGATCCCTCCCTTGCCTTTGGCTGCAGAAGGCTTGGCTGCGGGAGTCGATGCGTCGTCTTCGGCCTCGAGTCGCTTCTTCTCTTCAGCCTTGCGCGCGGCTTCCGCCGCCTTGTCCGCTTTCTTCTCGGCGGCAGTCTTGCCTCGTCCGCCCGAGGGGTCGTCCCAGCGTGCGGCTTCGTCCGCTTCAGCGCGAGCAGCCGCTTCCGCAGCCTTCTTGTCCTCGTTGGCCGCCTTCTTCGCCCGGCCCGACTCCTTCTTCGCGTTGCCTCCTAGGGATGCCGAGTTGCAACACCACGTCAGCAACATTGATCATGGGAACATGACGGTCAAGCCGAGGGTGATGCTTACCTTTGGCTGGCATCTTGTGGTTGTCAAGCTGACCAGATGCGTTGCACGATAGATGGTGGCAGAATCGCAAGCGCAAATCCCGATCACACCCACTTTTGGGCAGCTCTCAACCTCCACTTTTGGTGCGCAGCAGCTGGCGCATGACTCGCGCCCCAAATTCCGCGCTTCCACGGCCGTTCTTCTGCACCCTGAACGCCGATCTCGACACCAACACACACGCTCCCAGTCTCACAGGCAACTCTGACTTGAACCGCAACGAAGGACGTTTCATTCCTCTTCTTCGAATTCTTCTTCTTCGAAGCCGCCGTTGCCGCTGAGCGTGCCACGCCCGCCGAAGCTGGCGTTGAACTTGAGCAGCGTATTGATGTCGCGCACCCAGTCGTCCTCGCCGCGGTCCGAGTACTTTTCGCCCATCGCCACCGGTTCGGGTATACTGTCGCCCACACCGGGAGGGTGAGCGTGGTGGTCGGACCACTTGCGGCTGACGCAGGGGATGGGGAAGGGGCTCATGGACACCTGCAGGTACTCGCCCGGCTGCAGCAGCTTGGACACCCGGCCGTCCACGGTAAGCTCGGCGGGCGAGCGCGAGTCGTCCGAGATCTTTACGACAAGAGCAGGGAGGTCAGTGTCTGCTGGGTAGGCCAAAGGAGGTCAAAGAGCGAGTGCGGGAAGGGCTTACTTTGAGCTGGATGACCGAGTCGCTGGGAAGCAGCACGGTGCGGAAGCTGAGTGAACGCGGGCAGATGGGCGTGAGAACCAGACTCTGCACCGAAGGATGCACAATCGGTCCGCCGGCAGACAGAGAGTAGGCCGTCGATCCGGTCGGCGTTGCAATGATAAGACCGTCCGACTGTGTGGATGCAAAAAGGTTCATACCAAGACGTCAGCAACTGTCGCACGAGGAGGAGGGCAAGACGCAACCTACAATAGCCTGGGTGAGATGCTGGCCGTCGACAAAGGCGTCGATCTTGGTCATGTGCGGCTCTCTGCCACGATGCAGTGTGACCTCGTTCATAAGATGGACGTCGTAGCATCCGCCGCCGTCCATCTGGTCCTGGATCTGGCAGAAGGTCTGGCCGTCCTTCCTGTGGCTGGTCTGCCTGAGGCGCATGCGTAACAGCAGGCTGATGTCGCCATTCATCATGTCGGTCAGCGCCTGCTTGTACCCCTTGATATCGTAGGGCAGCAGGAATCCAAGCGTGCCCATGGAGAAGCTGAGCACGGGCGGCACAGCATCCCTGTCGAAGAGGCTCGATACATGCAGGATGGAGCCGTCGCCGCCGAGTGTGATGACAAAGTCGGTCTTGGCGGCCAGCGCAGCCTTCTCCGAAGGATGCGCAGATACGAGCTCTGGATACGTGGAAGCGAGCTGTCCGTCGTTCGAGTCGATCACCTCGGATTCGAGGATGATGTTGACGTGTGGGTAGGCGGCGCGCATGTGTCGGATGATGTGCGCCATGGCCTTGGTGGCCCGGGTATCGCGTGCCTTTTTGACGATGAGCACGTTCGAGGGCGGTTCGATCCAGGAGAAGGTATGCGTGCCTGCGTAGCTGCTTCCGACGCGCGTGGTGATCTTGGATCCGCGGCGTGGAGCGATGACTTTGGAAAGACGGCCTGCCGGGCCGATGCACACGTCGACCTTGTCGGGCAGGTCTTGCAGTGTCGGACGAGCCGTACCGCGCTGCTTGTCTGCCGTACGTGCCGAGGAGCTAGAACTGAAGCGTCTTGGCAGTAGAGGTGCTATTGATGCATGGTTGCGCCTATCTGTCGATGAGGTGGAGGGGCGATAAGCCGTGCTTGGAAGTGCTGAGCGTGAGCCTGATGGAAGACGCCAAGCTACAGCTGAGCGTGCTGCGACCGGACCAGCCGCAACGATGCGACTGATGGCCAGACGAGCCGGTATCGACGGCGGCATGGCTGCTGGTGATGTTGGTGCTGTGAGGGCAAGGTATGAGGAGCCGGTCCAGCCGAGCAAGACCGCATGAGCTCGGCTGACTCGGAGCGCGCATGCCGCCTCCACTTTTTGGAATTTTGGCGGTGTTGAGTCTTGGTATCCAACATCGGTGATTTTTCGCGTGGCTCCGAATCGATTTCGAAATTCAGCGTCTGGATAGATTGTTCCTGCAGAACCAGCCGGCAGACCTTTTCGATACAAAGCTTGTCGAGGGCCGGCCTGTGAGCAGCCTCATTCGCACACAAGTTCTCTAGCTAAGTTGAGCTCTTTGTGATGGCCGAGGTGACCGACATGAGATGCAGCGACGGAAAGGTCCGCCCGCTCCGAACTTTTTTCGGTTGAAGGGAAGGGCGCGCGGAAAATCGGTGGATTGAGCGGGCATTTTGGCATGCTGCCTCTGTGCTGCCTGGTGCCGAAAGATGGCTTCGGCCTATCGATCTAAGCGCTGCTGCTGCGAAGATCCGTCAAAAGATGGCGGCAACATCTGTGACTCGCTCGCTTTCACCGCCTGCCGCCGAAGAAAGCATCTAAAGAGTGCATGAAGCGCGTGGCGAACAATCCAAAAGACCCTGGCAGCCGGATTTGCATCCTACCACCTTTCCTTCCCGTCGTCATCCTTCCCCTCACTTCTCGCCACCTTCCACCGCTAGTGATGTCTGCCTCGTCGTCGCCGCTCGCTGCGGCGCCTCACGCCGTCTCGGAGCGTCGGCTGCTGTGGAAGATCGACCTGCTGCTCATGCCGCTCATGACCGTCGCATACGGCCTGCAGTTCTACGACAAGGCGATCCTCGCATCCGCTTCCATCTTTGGCATCCTCAAGGACCTCGAGCTCTCGATGGTGCATCCAGGCACACCGCCCAAGACGTCGCTCCAGCGCTACTCCACCGCCACCTCGGCGTTCTACTGGGGCTACCTCGTGGCGGCGCTTCCCATGGCGCTCCTCGTCCAGCGCTTCCGCCCCAACATCTTCCTCGGCTGCTCCATCCTCGTGTGGGGCTTCATCGTCATCCTCACCCCCGCCATCACCAGCTGGCGCGGCCTCATCGCTCAGCGCTTTTTCCTTGGCGCTATCGAAAGCTCCGTCAGTCCCGGCTTTGTGCACGTGACTCGCTCGTGGTACAAGCGTTCCGAGCAGCCCCTCAGGCTCGGAATCTGGTACTCGGCTACGGGCCTCTTCTCCATCTTCTCGGGTCTGGTCAACTACGGTCTGGGCAAGGCAGGAACGCGACCGGGAGCCAAGCTGCATGCGTGGAAGTACATGTTCCTGTTTGCCGGCTCGCTCACCATCGTGTTTGGTCTGCTCATGCTGCTGCTCCTGCCGTCCTCGCCGCTGGGAGATGCGCTGCTCAGCATCCCGGGATACAACCGCTTCTCGCCCGAACAAAAGAGCCTCGCAGCAGGCAGGTTGCGCTCCAACATCACCGGCGAGGCCGAGGTCGACGACGACGCCACGCTGCGCACCAGCCATGCCGACGAGAACAAACACGATGAAAAGGACGACGCTGCACCAGACACGCCCGCCGAGCAGGTGGTGCTCAACGACCGACTTGCGGTGCTGAACGTGTCGGCGTCCACCTCGGGCGTGCGTCAGCGCTGGAACGGCGCGCAGATCAAGGAGGCGCTGATGGACTACAAGATCTACATCTTCTTCCTGCAGGCGATTGCGATCTACATCTGCAACGGCGGTGTGACGGCGTTTGGCGCGTACATCATCAAGTCGTTCGGCTACACCTCGTTGCGATCCATCATCCTCCAGACGCCCGGAGGCGCCACGACGGCGGTGTCGATCTATGTGTCGACATTGGTGGTGCTCAAGGTGCGCAACTCGCGCTCGGTGTTGCTCATGCTCGCCTGTCTGCCGGTAATTGCGGGCGCAGCCATGATCTGGAAGGGCGACTGGTCGAACCGTGCCATCCCGCTTGCGGGGTACTACCTGCTGCCCATCTTTGGCGCACCCTTTGTGCTCATGCTGTCGCTTAGTACGGCGAATGTGGCGGGCGCCACCAAGCAGTCGGTCACTTCGGCATTTGTGTTTGCCGGCTACAATGTGGGCAACATCGTGGCGCCGTATCTGACCATCGCCTCCGAGGCTCCAAAGCATTACCGCACCACGTTTGTCGCCATCATCACGTGCATGGCCATCACCATTGGGCTCACCGTGCTGCTCGATGTCGGGCTGTGGTGGCAGAACAGGGCGAGGAGACAGGCGAGGGAGAGCGAGGCCAAGTCGAAACAAGAGGTGGACGAGATCAAGAAGCGCGCCATCCTCGAAGACTGGACCGACTGGCAGAACCCGTACTTCGAGTACGCCTACTAGATGCACATTTGGTTACCGTCTTTCTGAAAAGGATCGTAGAGATCTCGTCTCCTACCAAGCTGCGATGGTGGTGTGTGTTGTGAAGTGTCTTGTTGAGTGCGGGCTGAGGTTTTGCGGAACTCGGAGCAAATTCAGTGCGGCAGGTGTTGATGCAGGGTCCAGTCGGGAGAAAAGCTGATTGCTGCTGCATACAGCTTCCGCACTTGCTTCCACCATAGACTTGTCCTCATCCAGCCGTGCTCATGGTGCCGCTCACAAGCACAAGGCGTGACGGAGATGACTGATGCGCTTGTTGGGCTCGACAACCTCACCGCCGTCATTCGCACCGAGGCCGAGACGCTGGCTGCCTTTGTGGTCTCCTCAACATATGCCTCCGCAACGACTGGACTAGACTCGCGTGCCGCCAAAAACGTAGATGGGCCCGACAAGGTAGGATCCACATCGCAGAGGAAGAAAGACGACGAGGAGACAGGATTGTGGACTGTGACGGTTGGCAGCGAGCGAGGATGGTGGGGTACCACGCTCTCGCCTGCGTCCCTTCAAAAGCTTCTCGATCGACACCGTCACACACTCCAAGACCATCCTGGCGAAACACACCGCGACAAGTTAGCCTCCAAGATCAGCAACGCATTTGCACGGCAGCGCATCTTATGTGGCGTTCCACGCTCCTGGCAGAACAACACCGCATGGCCTTCGATCCGACTCTACTTTGACGCCGATACGTCGCCGATCCACCTCGACCTCGAGCAACTCTCCCCCGAAGCAGCCCTTTTCCACAGTACACGTGTTTCACTGTTCGCCAAGCCTCCCTCGCCCTCGGCTTCTGGAAGCTCGTTTGCACAGCATCAACTGCAGCGTAAACTCGAAGCGACGCAGCAAGCGTTGCGGGAAGAGCGGCACAAGTATCGCTCGCTTCTCGCTGCACCCTCGGCGGCGGGCGGACGACACGGAAAACGACCCGTGGTCGGGCTTGGATCCAGCCAGCGCTCGAGTGCGTTGCCCTCGTCATCGCCCAGCTCGGGCTCGAGAAGCTACGGCCCAAATGCGCCCAGCTCGGACGATACAAGCACAGTCTCGAGCCAGCCAAACAGGAGAGGGTGGCAGAGAACGCTATCGCTCGTCAACCCCACGCGCGTCCAGAGAGCCTACCCGAGCGAAAACGATGACTTTGTAGGCGATGACGACGACGGCGGCGAGCTCGACATGTAGCGAGCATACACGCCCTCTAAAGCACGCAGATGCGCGATCAATAACACACCGTGAAACTTTCTTTTGGTGTCGAACGACGCGCGGATGAAAGCCGGTTGCGTGCTGAGCAAAGCTGTGAGAGGCTATTGTTGTTGTTGTTCTGCGAGTCGATGCCCGAGAGAGTGCACCTCATCTGCATCTGGTGTCAAAGACGTCGCCCGAGAGTCAGCGTCTCTGAGATCAGCTTTTTGACACCTCAATTTTCGGCCCGCATTTTCATTTCCATTTTCATTTTGCTCGGGCGGAGTTCAGCTTCTCCCCCTGCAGTCGCAATTTTTCTCGGCCTCGCCTCCACACCCGCACCTTCGTTAAGACTATCTCTGCGACCGCTCGTAGCTTGCCTTTCTTCCACATCGATTCGCGGGGCCTGTTCCGCGCGCACCTCCTTCTTCGCAACGGCTAGCGGGCTCTAACGGCCATGTCAGCGCCACCAGGACGCTCGGCTACGGTGACTGCACTCAGTGGGCGCGTGCATGCGCTCAAGTTCATGCAACGCGGCTCGCCCTCGACCCCCTCCAAAACCACCTCAGAAACGCCTGCCACGCCATCGACGCCGGCCTCACCGTCTCCAGCTGCATCTCCCGCCCCGTCCGTACCTGGGTCCCCTGCCGCAGCGTTCGGGCAAGACGAACAGTGGTCTTTGTCGCCAGCTGCCATTGCGCGAATCCGGGCCAACGCCAAGACGCCCACAGCCAAAGCGGGACCAGTCATCTCGCACGAGGCCGGCTTCGAGTCGTGGCTGATCAAGCGCACTGGCGCAGAACAGCCTGCTGCAAACCAACGACTCACGTTCGGCAAGATCGGCAAGACAAACACCGCCGGTACCGAGCCGGAAGTTGAGGCCGACGAGTCACGCGCAGCATCGGACGAAGACGAGCAGAAAGGAGAGCGATTCCTCAAGCCGGGGAGCAGCAAGCGCAGTGCACAGGCGGAGGGTAAAGCGGCAAAGAAGCAACGCAGGAGAGGCGAGGACAAGGTGGTGATTGCACGCAAGCGCGGAGGCAAGCCGGGCATCTCGGGTGGGCGATGAGCTTCGAAAAGGTGCTGTGGCGCACACAGCCGTATGCGGACAACTACGTGCCCGCGAGTTTTCTCTCGGAGCTGCGCACGAATTCGGACATCGCCCGGCCGTCGGTGTGGGTGCTGGTGCTGGCATCGCTGCGCGTAAGTACGGCGTTGCTGCGCGTGGCGGTATTTGCGATCGTCTACACGCATCTACTCTCCCGTCGCGTCGACGCAGAGCTCGTTCTTGGCGCGATTGTCGTATGCGCGGCGGTGGGAGCGGTGGTTAGGCGCGGGAGGGAACCGGTACTAGCCAGCGTGTTGGGCAAGATGGTGGTGGCACTGGTACTGCTTGCTGTCTCACCGGTTCTGCGGACGCTGACAGAGGCGACGACGAGCGATACCATCTGGGCACTTGCGGCGATGCTGTTCACAGCCCACCTGGTGCTGGCCGACTACGCGGGTGGAAGCGGCAAGCTGCAGGATACGCTCTCGTTCAATGCGGCCATTTCGGCGTCGGTGGTGCTCGCTTCGCGACTCGACGACGACGTGCAGTCGTTCAGCGTGCTCGCGCTCGCCATCACACTGTTCGCGCCGCAACAACACACGCCACGCGACGCCACACGCGTGGTGCACTTTGTAGCGTTCTACTGCGCCGTCGTTGTGGGTGGGTGGGGCACGGTGGTGGTGTGGGTGACGTTGGCGGTGGGCTTTGTATCGCTGGTGTGTCCGGTGTGGATGCGGTATGCGCAGGCGTGGAAGATGGAGATCAAGGGTCCGTGGGATCCCGCACGTCCGGTGTTGAATGCTACCAGTCCAGCTTGTTTCCCTCCGCATCGCGCAAGTCCCCCTCGAGGCTCGCCCACCATTCGCCCTCGCTAAATTCATCCACGTCTTGATCTTGTTGTTCTTGCTGATCGTGGTGTGCCGCGTGTGTTTCGGGTGCGGGGGTGGATTTGGACAGTCGCCATTCGCACGCGTTCTGCCATTCGCACGACCAGCATCGCCGTGTGTGCTGTACATCCACACCCACCAGTGCACGTTGACCCTTCCACATGCTCACCGCATCGGCCAGGAATGCATCCACCCCCGTCGGGTCGTGAGCGAACTTGACCACGCCGATGATGCCGTCCTTGTGCTCCTCTGCCGATGCACGTCGTTTGCGCCGGGAGCGATAGCACAATTCGAGCTGCTGGATGAGTGGACACTTTTGCTGGGATGCGCCGCGCTGTGCATCGTGGATCCACTCACGCAGGGCCGAGTCGAGCAAGAGCCGGATGTGGTGGAGCGTACACATGTCCGCATCGTGCTGCGCCACGAACAGCGCCAGATCCGTGCCCCAGCTCTCGCACACCGGTGCGGCATCGCGCACAAACGACGCCGACAGCGGCCGGTCTGCATCCAAGCCGAGATGGCGGAATGTACGTGGCCAGTCCATCGGCGTCGCATTTGGATCGAGACCGTACTCGGAAGATGCAGAGGGCAGAGCACCAAGGCATAGACCGTCAAGTAGACGCTTGTACGTCATGCACTGCATGCGCGCACTGTGCTGGTCGTCCTCCGCTGGCACCCATGCCGAGTATCGCGTCTTGGTGTCCGTCAGAAAGTAGCCCCACCCTTCTCTCCCCGCATCTTTTGTTGGCTCTGCGTCCTGCGATGGCTCCACATCCTCCGTGGGCTGCGATGCGGGCGTGGCCGTGCTGAAGAACGCGCTGAGTGTGCGTGCGGGCTTGGCATCGCTCTTCTTGGCTTTGCGCCGCGCATCCTTCTTCCACTCTTCCTGGCTCGCCCAAACCTTCTGCTTGTCATCCGTGGCTGCGAGTGGGCTTTTGGAGAGCTCGTCGACGACGCCCGTGACAAACACGTCGTGGATCCAGCCGTATACGGGGATCTCGCGCACGCACGCCTCCTTCCCTTTGGTGCTCCCTTTCGCTGGCGGCTTGGGTTGGAGCCGTACGAGGCTGCGGATATCGCACCACAAATTAAACAGCCTCAGAGCCCATGCATCCTCCTTGGTGTGTGTTTCGACGTGCACCTGCGCGGGTGCGACTTGGGCTTCGAGCACCGAGTGCACCGCCTTGCCCGCGTTGAGCGTGACTTCCTTGGCGGCCACGCGGTCGGCTGCTGCTGCGAGCGTCTGTCCTGCTTCCGTCGTGATCGTCTCGGGCCGCAGCGCGGGAGGGAGGTGCGAGAGCGACAGGATGTTGTACTGGTATGCGTACTCGCACCACGACGGCCCGACAAGGTCCGAGACCGACAGATAGCCTTTGCGCGAAAAGTGGTCCGGCAGCGAGGTGGGTGGTGGCCGGCGTGCGCGCCGCGTGCGCGGGCCAGAAGGGCCTGCCTCGGCCATGCGTGGAACGGACGTCGATTGGCTCAAGGATCGAATGTGGCTGACAAGTAGGGCGCGCGGGAGGCGCATGGCGCCGGTGCGGGATGGTGGAGGTGATGAAAGGCTCAGTCGCATGTCGGCGAAATGAGCGCCGTGTAAGTCGGCCAATTTTTCGCTCCTCAAAGCCGCACGACATCGTCCTTCTCACCCACCACCTTTCGCTCGGCGTTGGCATACAGCATGGCATCGCACGCTGCATATGATGCAAGTACGGGGGTGCGCACGCTGCTGGCGTCGCTGCTGCTGAGCGATCCGATCCACATCGACGCGTCGGTGCTCAGCGACGATGTGCACATGCGACAGCGCATGCTGGGTCTTGCGCGCACCGCGCCCTTTGCACCGGACCTCGAAGATACACATACGGACTGGAGCGATTCGTCATCCGACTTGCGACGAGCGTTCGTCCGGTGGCTCTGTCGCGACCCAATCGAAGTGCATCGCTCCCCGCTCAATGTCGATACTGCAGCGCGCAGCTTCTTTGTGCAGCGACGCAAAACGCTCGACATCGCTGCCGAGGGCGATCACGATCCGATCGACATGGAGCGCTTGACACTGCAGTGCAAAGACGAGTGGCACGGCACGGGCCGCTTGCTCGTCCAATTCCCGGACGACCCCGATCTTGCAATGCTCTACATGAGCGTCGTGCGGGACGGCACGGACGTCAAGCTCGACAACCTGTTTGCATTCGACGATCCGCTCACAGGCCTGCATCGTCACACCCCGGCGTGCTGGGAAAGCTGCAATGTGCATGATGAAGACGCACCGGCTGCGGCGGAATACATCAATGACGCCGACGAGTTCTGGTCCGGATTCGACGATCCCGCACCCGACACTGCCCCAGCCCAGCCAACTGCAGTGGCAACCGACCCTGCACACACGCCGATGGATGGTGACGAAGATGCAGCGATTCGCGACATTGTTCGCGGCGCATACACGCTCTTCCGCTCACGGCAGCCTCACAACTCGACCGAATCCTTCCTCGAGCTTGTGCACAGCGCCATTGCACCTCAATAAGACGTGCATGATCCATTTCCAAGCGTGCTACGTGACGGATGACCTTTACTTCAAAAGGGGGAGAAAAAGAAGGGAGAAAGGAGGTTTTACCAGAAGGTGGGACCCTGTTGCTTTCGCATGCTGAATGCGGTGGGGTCGGCCTTATAGTACTGCTTGAGCAGCTGGGGGAACCATCCGTACGACTGGAACGTCTTCTGCGTCGCATCCACCTCGTTGAGGAACAGAGGCAGACCTGGGCTGCTGGGATTCTGCTGCAAGAATGCCATTCGATCGTTCTCGAGCGCCTGGGGGAAAGCGGTGGTGCCGGGAGCGAGGATGTTGCTAAAGAGCCAGTGGACGTAGCTCTTTCCCCTCGGGGGCGCAATCGCGTTTCCGCCGTTCTGGTATCCCTGTTCGATCTGATTCGTCTTGACGGGGGTGAGCGAGAAGAAGGCCGACTCAAGCACGGCCTCGTTCCTGTGCAGGAAGGCTTTAACGTTGTCCCATGTAGCCTGCCATCCATTGGGGGATGAGTTGGGGTAGAGCGATCCGCCGAGCCACTTGTACGCCTGGGTGGGTGCCCAGCCCAGCGGCGTAACGGCGGTAGCCTCGAGGTAGCTCATGGGCTGAGTTTGAGCAATAATACCGGGGATGGAGAGGAAGTCCTTGAATGCGGCGTTGAAGTCGTCCTGCGTGCCCTTGTAGAAGAGGAAGCCCGAACCGAGGTAGAGCGGAGCGCCGTTTTGCTTGAGCATGCCGACGTTGGTGAGCAGAGTGGCCTTGGGATCGTCGGTGGCTGCGACGAACTTTTCGGTGTACTGCACCATAAGATCCATGCCCTCGGGGGTGAGTGCGGTGATGGAACCGCCGTACCAGTTCTTGTCGTCATTCGTGCCCGTCGGGTAGGCCTTGAGCTCGTACCTCGTTACGATGCCGAACCTTCCACCACCGCCCTTGATTGCACGGAAGAGTTGCGGGTCCGTCTCGGCTGTCACACGGCGGGTGCTTCCATCGACCATAACGATCTCTGCCGACACCAACCCATCGCACGCATAGCCATACTGGGGCGAGAGCAAACTCAGCCCTCCACCCAGCACAAGCCCCGTGCCCACATGCTGGACTCGGCCACCCATGGGTGCCACACCGTACTCGGCCGCACGCTTGTAGATATCGCCCCACCGCAGCCCGGGCTCAACAAAGATCGTTCCGGGCTTCACGTTGAACGAAAAGTCGGTGAGTTTGGACATGTCGATGAGCACGCCGTTCTGGACGCTGTCCCATCCAGCCATACCAGTATGCCCGCCCGAGCGCACGGCATAGTTGGCCTGGTGACGGTAGATCGACTTCATGACGGTGGCTACCTGCGCCTGCGACGTCGGCTGCACAATGCATGCCGGGGCGAGCTTGTTGTTGAGCGGGTTGAATCCCGCGGTTTGAGCCGCCGTGTAGGGTTGACCGTCGGAAGAGGTGAGTACTGCATCGTTGCCAGAGGTGGCGGGGAAGGCCTTGGCCAAATCGGCACACACGGCTGCCCCCGGTGCAGGAGGTGCAGCCGTAACGAGCGTCGAGACCGTAGCCGCCATCAAGGTGAACAGTGAGGCAGCGCGCATATTCACCACCGAACCAAAGACTGTAAGGAAAGAAGGAGGGATGTGGGAGGCAGGTGTATGCCAGTCAAGCGGAGGGCATTGTTATATACGACTTTTCAGCCGCAGCGCTGCGCAGGCTTTCTTGACTTGCCAAGACGAGGTTTGAGCGTGAGCATAGGCTTCCGACGGTTGTGCATCTGCAGCAACGAGCCGGTGCGGTGTTCGGTTGTCAAGCCGCCGCCATCGGGTGCCATCGAGCGCCATCCAGCCCGGACCAAGGATTGGGTGGCCAAAAGCGCAAAATCTCACGCCACCCCGAGCTTGTTTTTTGTGCAGGCGCGGGTAGGGTTGGTGGCAGCAGCTGCATGGAAGCGCCGTCTTGTGCGTTGCCGCGCGTCTCCCTCGGTGTGGAAAAGGAATCTCCGCTGCGGCGAATGGGAAAATCCTGCAGGAAAGCGGCTCGCTTAGCTTGGATTCGCCTGGCGAGCGGGACCTGCGCATCCCCTTTCTCGCCCCCTCTTTCCCGCTTTCCGGCTTTCTGGCTTCGATTGTTCCGTAGGATTTTCCGCTCCGTCTGGCAATGCACGCTTTGGGCTTCCCGCTCCACCCCCCCGCGCGATACGCTCCGACAACCTCGCCTAGCTCAAACACACCCTTACCACTTGCTCGCTCCTTGCTCGCTCCCACTTCCGCGCGCGCGCGCGCATCAGCACCACATCCCGCCGCACGTGGCCCCAGATCTCATCTCGCTTCCACAGTCCATTTGCCGTTCGTAGAAAAGTAGGTTCGTAAAATGCCATTCGTGCACTGGGGTTGGCTGTGAGACGGATGCTACGGGCGTCGTCGCGACGTGGCTCCGGGCGTGCTGGCACCTTCGCGGTCGCGCCTCACCAGGCTGCTTTCCGGCATGCCCTCGGGCCTGTGCACCGCCTCGATCGCCTGCTTGGCCTCCTTCCAGTTGTCCAGATTCGCCTGCGCAAACTCGCGGTGCATGCGTGCAAACTCGAGCATCATGTCGCGCAGGTCGCTCACCTTTTGACGCTGGAACCGGTCCAGATCCGTCTGGATCGCCGTCGTGGCATAGTGCAGATCGTTCGACGTGAGCGCCACGCCTTCCTCGAGCAGCGCAATCTCCTCGCGCAGCTTCGAGATGTTGTTGCGGCGCGACGCATCCCGGTCCACGTCCATGACGCTCTGGAACGTGTGTGTGATGGCGCCCAACAGGCCGTAGCCCGTCGAGCGCGACGACGATCGCTTCGACGGCGACGCAGGCGGCGACGCTGCTCGCGACCGCACGCTCGCCGTTCCGTTGGCTCCTCCGCTCTCCCCCGCCGGGCCCGTTGCATCATCGCCGCTGCTCTTGCCCTGGCCCTGGCCCGCGCTCTCCGCTTCGCCCTCGCCACTCGCTCGTCCGTACACCGAAGCAGATGCGCGGAAGCCAGAGCCAACACCGTCGCGGATGCCGTTCGCATCGATCCCACCGCCCGTCACACGTCCTCCGCTGCCGATCAGCCCGGCTCCACCGCGCTCCAGCGCCTCCTCCAGCCGCCTCGCCTCGTTCTCCACACGCTCCAGCTCCTCCAGCTGCGTCTTCTTCGCCTCGAGCGCGTCCTGCGCCAGCTCGTACTGCAGATGCTTCAGATGGCGCCACTTGAGCAGCTTCTGCAGGATGCTCGCAAACTGCGCATACTCGTGCAGCGGCTCCGTAAACTTCTCCTCCCATTCCTTGAGCATGTGGCCCGTGGCGATGTACGCCGCGTCCGCCGCCTGGCCCGTGCGCTCGATCGCCGTGGCCAGCTCGCCCGACTCGGTGAGCGAGAAGCCGTTGAGGATGGCGCCCAGCTCGGCATAGTCCGTCGACGCCTCGGTCCATCGCCGCATGAGACGCCGATTCACCTTCTCCATGCTGCCGGACAGATGGTTGGCGAATCGGTTCGTGAACGCCTCCGAGTCGATGAAGCGCTGGTTCGGCTGCCGCAGCGACGTCACCGACGACGGCAGCGGCAGATGCGCGTACGCAGGACTCGCGTGCGGATCCGCCGGATTCTGCACGGGCGCGCGCAGGTTGTTCTTGGGCAGATGCACGAGCGGAGGCGAGGCCGTGATGTCGTTCCAGTGGTACCGCCCGTCGAGGAACTTTTGCAGCACCTCGTCGCCCCGCAGCTTCGGATGGTTGTCGCACCGCCGCAGGAAGCTCTGCAGCATGCGCTTGCGCCGCGCAATGATCGTCGCATCCTCCTTGGCTTTGCTCTGCTTGGCTGCGTAGTCCGACAGCGAGTGCTTCGACGGGATCGGCGCGATGATGATGGTCGGATGCAGTCGGATGAGCGCCTCGCGCAGCGCCTCGAATTCAGAGTACCGACGCTTCGCCTCCGTGCTTCCATTGCGGATGACGTAGACGATGAACGACGAGCCGCCATCGCCCGACTTTTGCGCATCCACAATCTCGATCACAGAAGGTGGTGACGCAAACGTCGCTCGGCTAATCGAAGAGGGCGACGAGGTGGCGGCAGCGGCGGCGGTAGTGCCAGTGTTACCCGTGCCTTGGTCGGCCGTGTTGATTTGAGCGCGCGAAGATGAGCCCGTCCAGCCGTCGTCGTCGTCATCCTCCTGCACGCGGTTCGATGTCGAAGCACCGGCATCGGGTGCATCATGCGTGAGCGATGAGTGCGACGACGTGGCTGAGCTTTCGGCGGCTGGCGACGGCTTGCGCGTGGTGTTCTCGTCGTCTGGAATCTGGAACGGATTCAAGTCCTCGTGAGGTTGTGAGCTCATCGTGCTGACCAAGATGCGCCGGCGCGGTTGAGGTTGGAACAGGACACTGGATGGATGTCGAGACTCTACGGTCGCTCCACAGGTAGTATACGCGTATTGACCGGCTTTGATATCAGAAGAAACGACGAGGCGATGCGCTGAGTCGAGCGTCGTTGGATGATAGGGATGGTGGAGAGCGGAGGCTGCGCACTGCATCGGGCGACGACTCCAACTTGCTTTGGCCGGCACTGCCCAGCAGGGCGCAGCATCGATTTCCAAAATTGGGGCCTGTGCACGCACACTCAACTGCCCTGCCAGTCCAGCCAAAATCGACCTCGAAATCCCAACTGCAGAGCGCGTTTCGAGGGGAAAACTCCACATGGCTGCTGCGCCCCTCTCTTCTCTCTCTCCGCCGCCGCCACGGTTCCTGGCTACAGTGCGAGAAGGCTGCGCTTGTCGTGCGAAAAGACGCCCACTCGAACTGAGACCCTGACGGCCAACCCTTCCAGCTCAGCGCGGCGCTCATGCATGCAACTGGCCTCCGTGACGTTGGACAGTGCGCTCAGTCCCCACTGTGACTCTGCGGGGAGTTGATCTCTGCTTGCCACCTCGCTACCACACCACATCCGACATCCAGGACACATTGCGCCTGTGGAGCAAGCTAGTGTCAAATGCCACTATGACGCCTGCACCCACCCGCTCCAAGTCAATACTACTTCTACTCGGTCTGCTGTATCTGCAGGCTTGCACCGTCGACGCCACCATCTCCACTTCGGCTGGCTTCCCCCGCGATGTCTTCGCCCAACCGGCCTTCCAAGTTCAGCTAGGCAGCGTCAACACAAAGGATGCGCCATTGCCGGTCAAGCGGAGCCACGCTTCGGCAATCCTCGAACAGCACCAACACCAGGCGTCGTCCTCTTCATCCGAGTCTACTTCCTCCCTCGCTGTAGCAGGTCAAGCCGGCGAAAACTTCCACGATCCATCTCGCAACGCGCCGCATGTCCTCCAATGGTCGCTACAACGCTCTTCACCAACCGATCTTCACCTCTGCTCCATACCGGACTTTACATCGTCGTCTGCAAAGGAGCAGCGTACGGCCGATGCAGGCCCATCTCGCTCGCGCCAGGACCTGCTCCGCAATGCCCAAAACCTTCTGGAGCCGCTCAAAAAGGTGTGTCTCTACCACACCTTTGACTGGTTTACCTACAGCTTCTGCTATGGACGCGAGGTGCGCCAGTTCCGACGCCTCGGCGCACAGACCGCAGCCCAAAAGGCGTTCAAGGCAGCCGGCGGAGGCACCAATGGCGAAAAGGCAGCGCAGGAAGCCGCCAAAAAGGTCAGCAGCCTACAGCATCCCATCGCCGATCCCGAGTATCCCGCCTTCATCCTCGGCCGCTGGACGCCTCAGAACGAAGACATCGTAGGCGACGACCAGAGCCACCAGCGACATTCGCAGCAGCCCCTCAGCGATCTGTCCAAGCCTGCTCCTGCAGCATCCAACGCCGTGTCGTCGGACCGTCGATGGCAATCGTACGCCAGTGCGGCGGGTCTCGACCTGGTCGAAGAGGTGCAGTTTGGCGACTGGGACGAGGACGAGCTGTACGCCGCCGAGGCCAAGGCGCTGGCTCAGCTCGCAGGTTCGCAGAGCCATGCGGTCGAATCCAGCGGACACGCCTCCTCTGCCGGCGCGCATGACTCGCAGCGCCACCGCTTCCTCACCCAGCGCTGGACCAACGGCACCATGTGCGACATGAACCACCAACCCAGGAGCATAGAGGTGCAGTTCCACTGCTCCAACCGCAAGCCCCTCGAGGACCGCATCGTCATGTTCAAGGAGACCACCATCTGCAACTACGTCCTCGTCATCGAAACGCCACGCCTGTGCGCCGATCCCGCCTTTGGCTCCGAAAAGCAAGAGGCGCCGCTGCCTGTGCAATGCCACAAGATCGTCGAAGACACCTACCAAGGACCCACGCTGGGCGAGCCGGACAAGGTGCTCCAGCCGCCCCTGTCGCAGCTTCAGGCCGCAAAGGATGCCAAGCAGCAAGCGCAAGCTGCACAAGACTCGCATGCGACGTCTGTCAAGGACGCGGACGCTGCACAGGAGACCGCCAGCACCCACACGTACGGCGACATTTCGCGCTTCAGCTCGGTCTACGACGACTACTACGACGAGGCGCTCGGCGGGCATGGTGCGCTTTTCCACCAGTACCACGACCACGAACATGATCACGATCACGAGCACGAGCACGGCCATGGCCACGAGCACGACGACGAGTTGCTGTCGTTTGGCGACCCGGAGTCGGACGAGATCATGGTCGAGGTCGGCATCGACGAGGACGGCAAGCTGGTAGTCAACGAGATTGACGACGTCGCTAGCGCCGATCCCTCTCCACCACGCGAAGGCAAGGAATCGCGGCGGCGCGAGGGCGGCAAGAAACGCAGCGACGACGATGGTGCGCTCGAGATCGAGCTCGACATGGACGACTTTCTCTCGGTGCTGCGCGGCGACCAAGGCGGCAGTCTGGAACGCAAACTCGCCGAAAAGATCTCGCAGGTGCTCAATCGCGAGCAGCAGAAGCAGTCGAGTGGCGACGCAGGCGATGCAGGCGAGCCGAGGGACGATGCGAAGAAGCAGACGCCGGAAGAGGTGGCCAAGCTGTACAACCGGCTCATGGCGGCTGTGACGGGTGGTGGGCATGCAGGCAAAGATGCGGCCGACAAGCCGGCCAAGGGGGCCAAGCACAAGCAGCCTCCGACTTTACGCATGGAAAAGGTGGGCGACAGCTTATCCGAGCGCGCCAAACGCTTCTACGACGCCAAAGCGCGCGAGAGCGAGGGCGAGGGCGACAAGCGCGACACAAAGACCATCGCTCCCAACATCGCAGAGCATCTTGAGCTGTAGCCTTAGTCGTGCCGCCATCCACCATGTTGTGTGTCTGCTCCGCATGTGTGTCGGCTGATCCGATGCTGATTGGTCGAATGGTGGGGATGCTTTGCATGCTGTGTGGGCAACTATATACAATTTCGGCTTGAATCTCTCTAGACGTACTTGCCAAAGAAGGGGATGAGGCTCTGGGCGATGGTGAAGGAGAAGACGAGCTTGGGGCCTACGACGAGCACCTTGGGGGTGAGGCCCTTGAAGAAGGCGCTGAAGCCCTCGTTTTTGACCATGTCCTTGATGATCTGTACGCCGCCGACCTTGGATTCGAAGTTGGCGTTTTGGATGCGCGTCTTGACGACGTCGAGGGGGGCAGCGACGGTGATGGATGCGACGGAACCGCCGATGGAGGCGAAGAAGTTCTGCGTCCATGTAGCGTCGTTGTAGTTCTTGAGGCCAAAGATGTATTCCTTTGTGAAGGCGGATCCACCGAAAAGAGCAAAGGATCCAGGAGCGTTTCGAGCAGCGGTCCAGCCCCAACCACGGTAGAGGTTGACGTTCTCGTCGGCAAGGATGCGCAGGAATCCACGCGAGCGGAATGCCTCCGGGTTGGTCT
Source organism: Moesziomyces antarcticus (assembly GCF_000747765.1). Classification (NCBI taxonomy): domain Eukaryota; kingdom Fungi; phylum Basidiomycota; class Ustilaginomycetes; order Ustilaginales; family Ustilaginaceae; genus Moesziomyces; species Moesziomyces antarcticus. The sequence goes on from NW_014638997.1 coordinate 418,342, forward strand.
GACGCTTGATCTTGAGCACATCCAACGGCAGCAAGACGATCTCGCCGATGCCCGTGAGCGAACCAGCAGTGGCAGACATAACCGCCTTACCCGTACGTTCGCCAAACACGTTTTCGAACTGCTTCTTGTGATGCGTCGTGAGGTAGTCGTTAAAGTACGGCTGACCACCGAACTTGTAGATGCGCTGAAGCACCTTGTAACCCGCAGCATAACCGAGACCGGGGAAGAGCGAGAGGAACTTGGTCGAGACGTTGGCGGTCGCCTTGTCCTTGAACACCACCTGCGCCATCGACAGGCCGGACGTCTTGTTCGACATGAGTCGCTTGGCCACCGTGTCGACCGGGTGGAAGACGAGCAGCTCAGCGATGCCCGACAGACCCGAACCGAGCAGACGCGCCTGCGCCGACTCGCGCTTGCCGCCAGAAGGAGGTGGCGACATGGTATACGTGCAGAAAAGGAGCAGGGGAGGTGGAAGGGTGCGAGGATAGAGGTGGTTGGCAAGAAACAAGATTCGCAGGGACAGCGTATGCAGCTCACCACAACTTCTCGGAAGGCGGGGACCGTGCTTGCTAGACGAGTCAGAATCCCCAACCCGACCGATTCCATCGTCCACAGCGAAGGCGTCCAGCCTGCACCGGCTGCTGCCTCCCTCTCCCTCTTCTTTTTGCTTTCCCACTTTTTTTTATCGCCCCGACATGAGAAGAACAGCCGAAGAAAAAAAAAGAAGCGCGAGCCGCGGAAACACGGTGGGATGCCCCGCCACGAAGCCAACTTGACTTAGCCGGTTGTCGATTTGTCTGATATCGAGATTAATTTCCAACCCAAAAAAAAAAAAAGAGCGCGCCCTGCTACTGCCGATAATGCGCGTCGATTGAGCCGGGCGATCCCGCGTGCGCAGCCAACCATTTCTTTTTGGCTCGTGATTGCACGGGCGGACGCTCATCCATCGTACCGGCTACTCGCTTTCGGCGGGTCGACACACCAGGGGCAAACAGTATGGCTGCAGCATCGTGAGCCGGTGCCTGTCTGGACCGAACGCTTTGAACGGGCCATCCCCACGGTGAAATCAGGCCAGAGTAGCCTGGAACGGAAGCGCCCGGACCGATGTTGTTAGAGCGCTGTTGGGACGTCCTTGAGTGACGCCGATGGATCGGGAGTGTGGGCTGCGGCACGTGATGCAGCTCGCCAGCGGATTTTTTCCTTCCGCAGCTGCGGCCGCATCTAGATTCTTCGCAAAGCTCGGCCTGGTCCAGTCTCTCCATTCGCCCCCTCTGCTTCTCTCCTTCACACCACCCGCACCGTCGTCGTCCATTCCGGACCCTTGTATTGCTCCGTGTTGCTGCAGTCGCAAGGCCCCAGGATCGACAAGGGTGCGGTGCAAAACCTGGACAGTAAGTCTTCCGATAGTCTTCGGCCCCTCCGCTTCGTCTCTCCTCGATCTCTGGCGCCTTCTTCGCCCTTTCGATCCCCGACGCGATCGCTGTCGAGCCCTTGCAACGACACGCAACAAAGGGACAGCTCCAAATGATGATCATATCCCATTTTGCTCAGAGCCTTGTCACTCGGATCTACCAATCCACCGACTTGGCGAGGAGTTCGAGTTTACTTTTAGTCATAGTTACACTGATTCCGCCCCCTTCCTCGGCACCCGAGCGTGCGCGCCATGGATCAAGAGAGGATCGAAGAGAGAGAGGCCTAGCCGGTCACATTGCGATTATGACACGGACTGACCCAGTATTCCTGCTCTTCCTGCGTCCACGCTTCCTCTAATGATCAGGTTCCTTGCTTGGGCATCATGCAATTCATCGGTCACACTGTCAATCCTCTCACACGAACGAGATCGCACGTGCAGCTCCTTTGACGATCTTTACTGAGAATTGACCTGAACTGAAACAACACAGCGCGATACAAATGAAAAATGCAGCATGAGAAATGGAAACGGATCACGGCCTGGAGGGTCTTTAAACCTTCATAAAGCGGAAGAGGCTCGCGAGCTTGACGAACCGCCTTCCGTTTTTGGCGAGGTACTTGTCGATGGTCTTGTGGAGCATGTCGAGTTCGCGCTTGTTGATGTCGAGTGTGGCGAGCACCTCGTCGTGCCACGCCTTGATGTTGGGTGTCTGCGACGTTCCCTTGCCCACCACCCTTTCGCGGATGCGCGCGGCATCGACGAGCGACTCGAAATAAATGAGCTGATCGTACAGCTGCTTGTCGCGGTAGCACGGCTCCACGCGGCCTCGGCAAGCCAGCTGGCCGCCGACAGTCGAGGTGGCATCGAGGAGCGCGGCGGACTTGGAGTCGTGCACGGCGATGCAGCGCTTGGCGTACACGCTCGCCATGCGCGTGCGGCTGTGGCAGTTGGCATCGCTACACTCGGTCCATCCGGCATAGTAGCGCTCGACATACTTGCGGATGGCCAGCTCCAGCTGGATCGACACCGTCGCCAGCGGCAGCATTCGCTGGCACGCCGCATTGGTGCATCGAATGCCCTTGGTCGAAATCGCATTGCGCTCCTCCGGCTTGGCGTTGGTCGAGTCGCGTAGCACACTGCTCGCCGTCGACGACGACGCGCGGTGCGCCGGACCCAGGAAGCGACTCGTTTCGCGACACGATGGACACGTCAGCTCGAGCGGCTCGCAGCGCGCAAACCTCACCTCATCAGGGATCTGCGAGTCGAGCGTGGCGAACTCGCGATCGCCCATGCCTGCGCCACCTGCCGACGCCGAGACATGCGAGTACTTGGTGGGATCCAGCCCGAGACACTCCGCCAGCCTCGAGCGGTCGGTACCCTCGATGCTCTCGCACAGCCTCTCGATGGGTGGCAGGATCTGCAGCGCCAGGTAGTGCTCGTAGTCCACCTTGAGCTCGCTCTCCTTGCGTCGGAGCTCGTCCGGATGGTGCGCCCGATCCGCCTGTGCGCTCTTGGTGCTCGACGCCCCGTCGTCGCCCAGGCAAAAGATGTAGGGGATCACGTCGCCCATCCTGGCGCTGCCGCCGCGCGCCTTGACGCGCAGAGCCACCTGGACGTGCGGCTGCGACTTGACGTCCGGATAGTCCTCCGGATTCTTTCCGAGCCGCTTGTAGATGATGAAATCCTCCAGCGCCACCTCGCCGCGCTTGATCCTGTCCGCCATGTCGCCGAGGTACTCGTGGATGTGCTCCACCACCACCTCGGTCGGCTGTCCGGACAGGATCTGCTCCAGCACGTAGTTCGAGACGTTCTTGCTAAGCGCCGAGTACTCGCGACGCTTCATGTCGAGACCCTTGATCTCGGTGGTGCGTTTGCCGTCGTCGTCCACCATGACCGCCGCGTACTTTTTCTTCTGCAGCAGCAGCATGCGCTCGAACACGCCGTCAATGTCGATCTCCAGCAAGCGGTAGCGCTCGTTGACCGCCTTTTTGAACTCGAGCCCGATCCGGATCGCCTCGCGGTACTCGGTGGCGTTAGTGTTGATCATCACACTGTCCGTGTCGCCGTACACGACGTCGAGCAGCATCGACTCGGCAAGGTCCTTGGTGGCCGTCAGGATTTCGCGGCCCTTGAACGTCGTCAGCGCGGCGAGCGGGCGCGCGTAGAAGCGCGAGTTTTCGAATCCCAGACAGCCGTACATCGAGTTGGCCGTGAGCTTGAGCGCGAGCTGCTTGATGTTCCACTGCATCAGCTGCGACGGCGTCGCCGACTTGTCCTTCATGAGCGACTTGACCTGCCGACGCCGCGCCACGAGCTGTGCAATGATGCGCGGAAGCACGCCCTGCTCCACATCCGACGACGGCACGTCGGGGATCTTGTCGCCATCCACAACACCTTCCGCCGAAGCCTCGGCATCGCCGTCGGCGGCGACGGTGGCAGAGTTGACAGCGTCGTCGTCTTCGAGCCCTTGTGTCGGCGGGCGCTCGACCGTGGTAAAGTCGATGTTGAACTCCTGGATGATGGACGGATACAGCGAGTTAAAGTCCATGACGAGGATGTACTTGTCCCACAGCCCACGCTTGGGCTCGAACACCAGACCGCCCTTGAACTTGTCCTTCTTGCTGCTAGCCGCCGCCGCTGTGCCACTGCCTGCGGCGCCGTTCTTGGCCTTAGCCTTGGCCTTGAGCTCGGCCGCCTGCTGGATCTGCTTCTTCTCCCACGCCGAGATCTTGTCCGGGCAGACGTACTTCTGCCTGTGGAAGTCGTGCAGCAGGATGTACTCGTTGCGCTCGGCGCGGCCGCCGTTGAGCGTCTTGTTCCAGCTGTTGCCCGCCAGGTTGGTGAGCTGCTTGGTGAGCGGCAGGATCTGCACCTTGGCCGCAATCGCCATCTGGAAGAACGTGTCCACCTCGCAGTGGCGCACGTACGTCAGCAACCGCTCGGGCGACGGCGCGAGCGAGTCGAAGAACGATGCCGTCTCTTCGGGGTCGATGTCCTCGCGCTGGATCTTGAGATGCGTAGCACACATCTCGGTCAACGACCAGGTGGTCGAGGCGATCATCGACTTGCCGTTGTCCGAGGCCAGATCACACACGAGGCGGCCGGCGAGGATTTTGAGGTTCATGCCCTGCTTGAGCTTGGGCCACTTGGGACGGCGGAAGCGGCCGACGCGCGACCAGTGGTCCGCACGCAGATCCTTCATGCGGTGCAGCAGCACGTCGAGCGACACGCCGTTGAACTCGTGGCCGACGATGACGTCGGGGTCGGCATTGTGGATCTGCGCAAGCAGCGCGTTGAGCAGCATGCGCTCGTACTTGAGGGTATGCACCTTGATCTTGCCCTTGCGCGCCTCGGCCTCGAAGCCGGGCGGGAACATGCTGCCGAGCGGGCGCACCGCGGTGAATACGGAGCAGGGCAACTGTTCGGGCGGCGTGGGATCTTCGATCTGGTGGTCCGTCCACGTGCGTGCGCTGACCGCCACAAGCTCCTGCTTGTTCTCCTTGTGGTTGACCACCGTACGGATGGCGAGCGACATGACGGTAAGCGGCGGCGTCTCGCGTGGCGACGTGGTGTCTGTGTCCGAAATCGGCGCAATGTCTTTGGGATCCTCGACGGCGACCTCCATCTTGCACCACGAGATGGGCGTCGAGCCTTCGGCGATGCTGGCGTTCGAGATCTTGAGCCAGCTCGGGCCGAAGATGCGTCGCTTCACCACGAGCAGCTCGAACGGCGACGTGTTGGTGCCGAATGTCTTGCCGAACGTGCGGCCCTTGAAGTCGAACGGCAGCTGCGGCTCGTCAAAGCCGTAGCGGATCTTCATGTAGTTGCTCTCCGCCGGCACGCCCGCCTGTTCGAACGCGTACTTGCGTGTCACCCACTTGGACAGGAAGCGCTTGATGCCGTGCTTGGCCGAGAGCTCCTCGAACTCGTCGTAGATCTCGTCCTCACCGACGGCACGGTCGGTCTCGTGCCCGTTCTCGAGCTGCTTGGCTCGCGGAAGCAGGAAGATGCATCGCTCGATGCCGTTGACCGTGAGACAGCACGAGACGTACCTGCCCGTCTCCTTGTCCTTGACCTTGCCGACCAGGTACACCACGCCGTTCTCGCCCTCGAGATAGTCGAGCCAGTAGAAGAAGAGCGACTTGTCGTCCTCAAAAGCCTTGACCTTGCCCGCCGAAGGTGATGCGTTCCCGACCGCCGTCTTGACGGCGCCTGCGGGACCGGCCGGAGTAGGTGTGGTGGGCTCGACGTTCTTCATGAGGTCATTGTGCACCTTCTGCCAGCTGCTCCTGGAGGCGGGCGTCTTTTCCTGCTCCTTGCTCGCTGCGGGGGCCGCCGATGGTGTCTTGTTGGCGTCGGCGCCGGGGCTGGGCTTGGCGGGCCGCGGCGTGGCTGCAGCGGGAGAAGGCTGCTTTGGTCGGGAAGCTTGACCGCGCGCATCGACGGCCTTGGTCGGGATCGAGCCGACCTCGACGCGGCGAACAGCCAGGTCTTCAGCCTCGTCGTCGCTGAAGGCGAGGGCATCGTTGGTGAGACCCGCGGCGCGCTTGGACGGGTGGCTGATGAAAACGTCGGCGTCGGTCTCACCAAGCCCGAGGCTGCCAATGCGGCTGGGCAAACCTTTGGGACCGCGGAGCTTCTTGTTGGAAGCGGGCAGCTCGTCGTCGAGCTCAAAGACGGGGTCCGAGCCTAGGTTGGGACCCCAAGGAGGCGTATCGCTGCCGCTGACGTGGACGTTGGGTGCAGCGCTGTCGCTCGAGGGTTGTGCGGACTCGCTGGTGGGAGGGCCGGAGGAGGGGCTGGTGAAGCCGTTGCTGGCGCTGTGCGAGGTGCGGAAGCGCGAAAATGCACCCTCCTCGTGCTGCTTGCGCTTCTTCGAGAGCGAGGTCGAGAGGCGGTTGGCGGGCGAGGGGCTTGCGGGGTCGTGCGTCGACGTGGAAGGCTGCGCGCCAAACTCATCGAGGTTGCCCATGAGGCTTGCCATGAAGTCGTCTTCCTTCTCCTTGCTCACCGAAGGACGGTAGGCATCGAGGGCAGCGGATCGCACGCGCTGTGCGTCGCGCGCACGACTCGCTGTGAGGTCGCTCGACAGGCCGCTGGCCGTTTTGCGCTGCTTGCTGAAAGCTGCCGACAGACTCGACTTCTGATACGCTGACGAAGAGGCATCGGTGCCTTTGAGCTTGGATCGCGCCTTGGTGCCCTTCTTTGGCTTCCGCTTGCCCGTGCGCTCAAAGTATTCCTGCTCGTCTTCGGTGTCTTCGTCTTCGTCGTCATCGTTGGCGCGTGCACGCTGGTCCCACTCGTCTTGGCCGTGGTCTACGTAGCCGGAGCCATCGTCGTCCTCGATAAAGTCGTCATCCATGACCCTGCCGCGGATGATGGAGCGGTACTCGTCTTCCGAGACCTCGTCGTAGATGGCATCGTCGTCCGAGTTGTCGCCCGCCTTGGATGTCTGTGGCCGCAAGATGAAGCAGAGATGAACGGGTGAGCAGGAGCTCAGAGTGTCGACGGTGCGGTGAGAGAGCGCTGCAATGCTTACCGAGGGGAGGTCAACACCATCGCGCTTTGCTTTAAGTGCGGCGAGCGCATTCAGCTTCTTGGCTTTGGACGACATGGTGCGGAATGACCACGGGCCAGAAGTCGTCGACTCGTAGAAAGGAGTATGAAGCTCCGTCCGCGTGAGCTTTGAGATGCGCGCAAGGCACTGACGATCGGATGTAGACTATGCAAGGGCTGAGCGCTGTAGAGAAGTCGATGTGTATGTGCGGTAGCTTAGGCGATGGAGCAGGGGTGAAGTGATTGGAAGGAAAGTGCAGGCTCGCCGTCTGGTGTTGGCTTGGTGTCCGCGCGCCCCGCCGCTCTCCAAACGCGCCCTTCGCGACTGCGTTGCGTTCGTGTATATGGGCCCAACACCAACTTCCAACACTCAGCTCAGCGTGGCCCAGCTCGCGTTGCTCTCTCCTTCGCTCAAGCGACGCGAAGGCAGGACAGAGCTCCAAGGCCAGCCTGGCTCAGCAGTCCCGCGCGCGTGTTGGCTGAGTGGAGGAAAAAAGCCAACACGCACCCCACGCCAATTTCCGCGTTGCGCCAGCCAGCTCGCGACGCGACACAGGCGCGTTTTCCTCGGAGGCCAAAAAAATCTGAGCGCTGTTAGACCGACGCCTCGAAGTCGACGTTGCCCTCGCCGTATCGACGCCTAGCGACTACCGAGAAGCAGGGATCATACCGCTCGACCCTGTCCACTTCGACGTCAAAGGGTAATGATCACTTCCGTCGGATCCTATGTTGCAGTGCTTGCTTGTTCATCTCACCACACAGTACCCTACTCATGGCCATGGTCCAAAGCAGCCTTGGAGCCAGAAGCTTCGACTGCACCAGCTAGTGAGCTTCAGCTTGCTGATCATGACGACCTCTCCATTCGTACTCGTCTGTGCAAGGATCGAGCTCCGGTCCTCGGCTTGTGCTGGCTTTCAGCGGTCTAAGCTGCCCTTGGTGTTCAGCATCCACACGGCCATGTTTGGAGCTTGCGGCCGAAGCCCGTATGCACGGCACATCCAGGTACCACAGCAAGATTGATTTGGGCAAGATCTGACAGCGAAGCGCTGCACCGCCGAGCGGACAATCTTCCACATGCGGAATCCTGTCTTTGGCTTCCACACCTTTCTCGTCGGCCAGGCATTCGTCATGTAGCGAGATGAGGCTTGCATTAATCCGAGTGAGACCACCTCGGTACAGAGGAGTAGCACTAGCACCAGCTGCAAGGAAACAGACGTCAATTTGGCCGCCGGACATGACACGCATGGATCGGACACACAATGGATCCACGCTGAAGATTACAGCAAAGGAGACGCCAACCAAAACGATTCTGCAGTGCATGGCGAAGCTGAGTGGAGTCCCATGCCCTGTTCTCTCAATTTGCAGCCTCAGTGATGCAATACTGTAGCTCCGTCCGCCTTAAGCCTGAGGCTGTGACAGTGGTTTGCTAGGCATGGGCCACTTCCAGGTCAGTGTGCTGCGGATGAGGAGCCGCGAGCTTGGTCATCTGTACTACCACAGATCGCATGAATCATCACAGCAACCATCCTCCGCCTGGCACGTCCGGATGACGTCCAGCCGTGAGATCCCATCTACTGTACTCTCCATGACGAGCACCAATGTCAAAATCTGGGGCTTGCGAGGTGAAGCCGTCGGGATTGCTCGGACCTTGCCTGGCCGCGAATCATGCGCAGTGAGATGGGAAAACACAGGCCGAGCGAAATGGATGTGGCTATACTCGAGCCGGACGGGCAGCATGCAGGCGGGTGCGGCCAAAGCGGCACACCGGCACGCAACGCAGGAAGGGTAACGCGCTGAAAGCAAGAATGCCGAGCGGAGCCCTTTTTTTTTGCCCTGGCTGGCGCTGGAAAGAAATTCTTGACCCAGACGAGCAAATGCCTCAAGATCCTCCCACTTCCAACCCAGCTGTCCGTTTTCATGCGACTACGATGACCATCCAGGCGCTGGTGATCCGTATCCTCCCATCACCAACATCATGCTCGATGGAAGCAGCTGCATCTTTATGAGATCACCTTCCAGCAAAGGTCAAGATCGACCTCAGATCCTGTGGAGATGTGTGGACACGCAATCCGTCGGATCACGACCGCTCGTCATCACCCCTCGTCGTGAGAATTATAATCAAGCAAACAAAGCCAATTTTGGACGCAGCCACCGGCCATTTGCGTAGCAAACACGCTAGAGCCCCTGATCCAGGGCTCGAGACACACATTGATCGCGCGCTGAGTCGCCCCACATCAGTGGCCGAAATGTCCATTATCGAAGCCAAACGGCGCGCGGCCCAGTTGTTCCGATTGCCACAGCAAGAGCACCTCGCGTACACTCTCTTGCACGAGACATGGCCATGTAACGAACGAAGTTGCCAGACGCTCAAAGGCAGTTGCTCGTCGCGCAAAGGCCACAACAAGCGCCGATTCAACGAGTCCGAGAGCCATCTTTCAACCGCTTTCGTGATCTTCGTGCCAGCATGGCTTTGACAAGAGGCATGTCACAGGATCTATTTCCGGAGCGAGCCGGTGAAGACGCGAGCATCCGTACCTTGCACGCCACGCTGCATCTCGGTCGCGGCTGCATGTGATCTTTGAGTTGGTGTGCATGGACCATGCTGCTGAGTGCCATCACGACAGTCCACGAAGAGCCACTCAGCGGCCAGGCTTGAGGTCCGCCGATCGAAGTGTACAGACACCAGGCTCCGCTCCAATCCACCTGCGTGCGCCGCGGGTCTGCGCCACCGAGTTGGGTGAGGCAATCGCCAAAAATTCGTTAAATTCCATCGGAAAATGCGCTGTCCAGGGTAACGCGTTCCTGAAATGCAATTTTGACAGCTCGGAAACGGCTGGACAAACAAGCCGCAACGCCTCTTGGCCAGTGTGACGTGCATCCATGATCGTGAGCGGATTGGCTCTCTTCTGACGCCAGCCAGCTCCGCTTGGCTGTACAATCTCGCCACTGTCATCCTTTCTCTGTCATCAGCACCTGCCACATCAACAAAAAGATGAGTCTCCGATCAGGATTTCCTCGGAAGTCGGTCAACCTGATCCTGACAGCCAAGTTTTTTTGGTGTGAGTTTCGGCACGCTCGTCCCGGTTCGGCAGCCTTGCATCCCCCGCGACTCGATCAAATCTGCCGCATCTGATTCTTCCAAGCAGAATCTCGTGAGCTCGTCATGCACTCACTGCACACCTCCGCAGTCATGCCTGTCCTTGGCCGGAAAACCCTGTCGCATTGACGGTCTGGACCACACTTAGCGTGGCGCCACAGGGGCCTTGCTGAGATTTTCTCTGCATCGGATATGCGGACATTCATTCTGCCGCGTCGCAGCTATTCCGCCGCCAAGAAACGTTCCAGAACGGTACCTCCCTAAAGCGTCTACTGCACCCGACACTATCTCGACACGATAATGCCTCCCATGCTGAAGGTCGTCAGCAACGGAGGTGAAACCAAATCCAGACTGTGAACTGCGGGCCAGCTCGGGCTGCTGTCTCGGCCGCTTCGATGCCAAGAAAGAAGTCTGCCGAAACAACCATTGGTCTGGCTTCGGCCTTGGTCTGAGCAACGTGCAAAAAAGCTGACCACACTAGGCCGACAATAAATGGCAGGCTGCGTCGAATTTGGCTGAGCTGCTGACGAAGATGAATCACTTGTTCGGGAAGGGACGTTGAGTCCGCGCAGGGTCTATAGCAGGACCATGCCAGGGTCCCGTGTGAGTGCATTTACTGCGTACCGTCTACAGTATCGAATGCGGAATTGCATGTCCTGACGTTTGAATTCAGCCTCATCAATGCACAAGACAGGCAGAATGTGGTACATAGCTGTGAGGGGGCGCTTTTTTCAGCTGTGATGAACCACGTTTCTTGGCAGTCAAGTGCAACAAAGTGATCGGAGCGAGCTGGTTTTATCCGGCGTCACCCGGAAACCGTGCTCAGCTGTCACGCAACACGATGTCGAGGTGCCGACCGTGTGGTAAGTGCGCCACCCATTCCAAGCCTGATCGACTGGGATCGGCAAGCCACACGACTTTGACACGGTGCGACGCCACGCGGAAAAAGACGACGATCCGCGGGATTTTCTTTGCGTCCCATTTCATGCAGTCGCAGCGGAATTTGGCCGTCGAGCTCCCTAACGGCATAGTCTAGGTTCAGTGGCGCCACGACCACACTCCACCACACGGGAGCATGACGCGTGGCTACCAATATATCGCCGTTGCTGCACTGGGAGATCCGCAATGGGATATTGCGTACCAGCCATGCAGACAACCCGCTGCTACAGGGTGAGAAAAAGTCGCGGTGGACGGAGTCGAGCACCAAACTTAGGCTTTCGGGTGGCTTCGTCGGCTTGAGAGGTAAGGAGACTCGATCGTCACGCACATTTGCTAGCAGCGGCTTTTAAGAGGTCCATTTACAGCAAGGTCGCCCGACGCTCTGACCCTTGTGACTTTTGTTTGGAAGTGCATGATTCCTGCGCGATAGCTTGGCAGAAACCATCCACAGCCACTGCCTTGGTACTTGTCCTTACCCCCTTTGCTTCCTCCGCCACACACCATGCGTGTATCAATCGGATCCGATGTTGCATTAGTGCGCGCGTTTTAAAGCCACTCGGATTATCCTGCTTGGTACCGAGGTCCATGTGATAGTATTGTTTCCGCTTGTGGATGTTGGACTGCCCACTGTAAATTTCAGTCTGGTACCAGTGATCTTGAAGCGTGCTCTTCTGGTGCTCCAAACATCCACAAGCATAGAAGGCTACAACAATGAAGCCTCCTCGCTCGATCTCGGGGGACGATCAGACGAGTCCCGTGGCTCAGCAGTCTACCGCAAGCGGCGCTATCAGATAGATGAGCTTGGCGCTGCTGTCCGGATCCAAAGCTGACAGCCGTGCTCGTCGTCCGGGATGTTCCAGACACTCGGTCCCCGTTGAGTTCTGAGCTCATCCGTTCGGCTCGCAAGCGGACGGGAGAGCCCGTCAGAGTCTAGACACAACTCGGCGTCTCCGGATCCCAGAAAGAAGCCATGTAGGTAGCGAGAGGCCTAGCGAGCCGACCGGTGCGTTGCCGAAACACCGGAACGGCGAGCAGCAATGGTCATGGAGGTCTAGACATTTGCAGCCTTGGACAGTGGCAGCGACTGCGCGATGGAGGTCTGGCCCACAACGTGATCACCGCGGCGTGTACACGTGAAGGCCGTCAGTACAGCTCAGCTCGGAGCTGGAGGCTACACGGCGATGGGCAGGCACGATGGACGCCGCGGAGGGAGTGGATCGGTGAGGGAAAGGCAATGCCGGATGGGGAATCGCCTCAATCCGCCGTCGGGGATAGCTGGGCCACTAGAGCAGCGAGCCAATGGATGTTTGTTCACTCTTTCATGAAGACAAGGGTGCCGCGACGTTGCAGGGCAGCACAGCGCGGGCTTGCCTCGCATCCAACCCAAAACTGAGTTTGGTGCAGCTGAGAGCTGCAGACTTGGACATGTCGCCTAGCGTAGGTGCAGCGCCGATACAACTCGGCCCCAACGATCAATTCAAAAAGCAAGCCGAAACTTGTATTTATAATAATAATTTCCGCATCGCCTGCGGAGCTGCAATGCGAAAATCCGAAAATCTGAAAATCATTCGACGGCGATCTGCCCTCTGCAGAGCAAGCGCAACTTTTTAACCTTGTCGATCAAGCGTGTTTACCTCGTGCTCGCCACGRGGCCCCCCCCCCCCTCCCCGCCTTGACCTTGGCATGGTCCACCTGCTCAAGTCCGCCGTTGTTCGAGTCCTATTCTGAGCCGTAATCGATCCGCACAGAGCTGCGACGATCATCGGGCTCCTAGCATTGGACCATGCTGCCATCGAGCTCTCTAACTCGCAACCATGGTTGCGCTGCAAGTTCTCCTTTTTTGAAAAAGCTATTTTTGTTTTTCTGGCGAAAAGATTTTGACAGTCCGCCCGCGTGGGTCGCGCTGTGTGAGCGGCTGACGAGCTGCGCTTTTTGACAGTCCGACGATGATTGGCAGGAGTAACATCTTCCGCATCGGGAAGATCCTGGTCGCTGCCGACTTTGCTTCTCACGACCCACACTCATCACGGCCATCCTTGCCCGGTGCCATCGGTGCTGGGCTCAACTCCGTCATCGCCCGCTCCACCACCCGCACCTCTCGCTCACCGATCCTCCGATCCTCGGTCGGAGCTCTTCCAGCTCGGCCAAAGTGGTTCACCATCGTCACTAGTCCGTTTTGTTTCAAGGTCAAAGATGAGCACCGACCATCGACGATGGTAGCAGCATTGATCCAAGTTCTCATCGCTCAGTCAACTGATGAGCTGGCTGCTCCAGATCAAGAGACTCACATGGGTAGCGCGTATCGCATTTTGAGGGGTGCCCATGTGTCAGATGAGGTGTCGCGAAGGTGCATATGCTCGCAGTCCGGGCTGGCCTGCATTGCAGTGTCTCAGATCGACATCGCTCGGGCTGGTCACTTCCTCCCAGCGGGTGCATCAGCGTGCAGCGGCTTGCATGCTACAGTACCCCGCTGCCTGTATGTCCCAAGTGCGGGTGTCCCAAGTGCGGTTCATGCAAACACTTCCCTCTCTATCGTCACAATTGTCGCATCGGAATCCGAACCTGGTCATGTAGTACAGTCGCATGGATCAGGGAAAAACTGTGGATGACAATGACACCCCCTTCCGCAGCACAATGAGCCTCGCAACACAATGAGCCGTGTCACGAGTATTTCCCACCATAGCATTCACACTTGGGTGTAGCCCGCATGAAAGCGCATTCCTCGTCTGGAGGCGATACTTCCATGTCCAAACAAATCGAGTATCCTCGCCATGCTCGTACCGATGCGGGGCCCAGCAGTGCCATGGTAGGACGAGACTCCGTGGTGCTTCACTTGCCGGCGACGTACACGTGTACTGGGTAGTGTCTCCGGTCATCACTCGGTCAAGTCGGGCTGTCGGACGCCGAAGACGAGGCCTGGACTTGCGCAAGTCCGAAGCGCGGAGTCGACGGCGATGGAAGAGGTTGCTTTGCTACCGGTTGGGGAACCAGCGAGCACGAGGAGGAGCTTGAATTAAAAACAAAAATCAGGAAAAAAAAAAAAAGAAAAAGAAAAAAAGAAAAAAAAAAAAAGGTCGAGACAGCGGCGGTCGGGGGCCAAGTTGGGTTTTTGTTTGGTTGTCCGCCAGCGCTTCTCACGTCGGCGACTCGCCAGTGCTGAGCTGCCACACACCGACTGACCGATTTCGACAGCCTTGACGAGTCTGGTGGCGCTCTTCTGCGACGAAATGGGCGCTCGATGGACGTGTGGTACAAGCAGACCGTGGCAAGGTTCATGCCGCCCCATCCAGAACGGAGCGGTCTCCGAGCCTCGTGCGCTGTTTCAGCTTGGCCGACGCACCCCTGATTTGGATCCGGCGAGCCCTTGCAGACGTCTCGCGCAAAGACCGACGGCAATGACTGTCCGATGGCCATCCCGTTTCTATTGTCTAGAGACCGCGCCCTGGTTTGCTGGGCCCTGCATCTCTCTCTCTCTCCCTCTCTCTCTCTGCGTAGTGTAGGATTGTCCGGAAGCCGACTCGGTTCCTGACGGTCGGGGCCTGCGTGTTCCTGCTTCTGACACCTCGTAGCCGAGGCTGCAGCGTGGCCTGTCTCGCATAGCGAGACCGACGGAATCCATAAAAAGGTCGGCCATCATCTGTGGCCATCCCTTGGCTCGATCCGGATTCCCCAACCTTGTCCTCTCGGCCATTCCTGCTCCGTGCCCAGCCTCGACTCTCCATCCTCGTGCACGTTATTAGGCGGCTACTGTGTTGCCTCTCTTTCACCATGTCCCACATCTCGATCCTTTCTGCCCCACTCCCATCCGCCATCCGCACCAGTACCGACGACGCCTACTTCCACTCGCAGCCGGGCTCGAGCAAGCAGTCGCTCACGGTGCCCGAGAGCTTCCTGCGCCCCTCGCGCTCGCGATCCAACAGCATCCATCCCCACCAGTACGGCGTCAACAGCCTTCCTGGCTCGCCTGTGTCGACAACGTTCCCACAGCGACCGGCGTTCCGTCGTGCACTCACCAGCACCGCAGCCTCTAGTGTCAGCTCGGAACAGTCGCGCTTTGACGATCTGCACTATTCGCAGACCCACTTTTCCAGAAGCACGCTGCTTGTCTACCCGGACTCCGAAGCGACACTACAGCCGAGTGGTGAGGAGCAGGACGGCGATATTCGCGAGCTGCTGGCATCGTCGGACGAAGAGTCTTCGCTGCCCCCCTCGACACCGGGCTTCGAGACCACCAAGATCCCACCGCGCGGATCGTCCGTCTCGCTGACCACCAAGCAGTCGATGGAATCGGACAAGTCCGTCTACTCTGAATCCATCGTTCTCGCACCGGCACCCAAGCAGAGCCAAGATAAACTCAGCGGGTTAGTAAGCATCCCCTTTCACAGTCGTAGCGATCGAGTAAGAGACTGACTTTGGGGTTTTGGTGGGCGTGTAGAAAATGTCTCAGTCAGGTTCACAGTTGGCTGGCAAAGCTGCCCGCACGAGCGTGAGCAGCTACAACGACGCATCGATCCGGTCCAATGCGTCGAGCGACTCGTCGAAGAAGAGGCGCTCGCGCATCTTGATGAAGATCATCCCGTTTGCGCGCGAGTCGAGCTCGCCGGCGGTCGAGGCGGCGCCGCGCTTCAGCACGTTTCCGCGCGCGCGGTCCAAAGGCACCGACGAGCCGCTGGAGACACTGGCGGATCGGTTCAGCGGTATGGCGATGGACTCGCTCTCGCCGCCATCGTCGGCGTCTTCGTTCACCTCGACGTTCTCTTCGACCCCGGCAACGTCGCCCGAGATGGGTATGTCGGAGCTTCCCGCTAGGAGGTCGGGAAGCCACGGGCGGAGAGAAGGGTGTCGACTCAAGGGCACCTCGTCGCGCGAGTCGGTGCGCACGCTTTTTTCTTCGCCGTCAAGTGGGAGTTTGACCGCCAAGGTACCTTCGCACGACGAGGAGAGCGAGTGGGAGAGGACGTTGCAGTCCGCAGCCAGCCGGGCGTCGTGGCAGAGCAGCATCAATCATCGTCCGCGTCCACACGCGCCGGCGAGCTCCGGACACAGCAGGACGGCGAGCCAATCTACCTGGCCACGCGCCATCTCGAAGCCTGTGCACCAGCGCGACAGTCTGCTGCTCGAGCACGTCTTTGTCGATGCGTCCGACGACGGCGTGGGCTCGTATGCCGAATCGGCCTACTCGCGATTTCCGGCGGACCACGAGAGCTCGTACGATCCGAGGTCAAGAGGTCCGTCCGTGGTGAGCAGCAGCTCGTACGCGCCCCCCGTGCGCCGACCCGCGCGGCACGGCCAAGCGCCTTCCGAGGGTCAGGAGGAGCTGGGACAGGGCCGATTCGGCACGCTGCCAAGGGTCAAGACCCGGCGTCCGTCGACTACGGGCACGTCGGTGCGCGGCGAGCCGGCTCGGTTTGAGCTGCAGCCCAGCGCACCGCAGCGGCCCGTACCGGTTCGAAACGTAGTGCTGGGCACAGCATCGCTAGGACGAGCCACGTCGCTTCGCCGAAGACCCGAGACGACGTCGATCTGGCAGATGGGTCGACGAAGGTCCTCGGGTGTCGGCAGTCTTTCTCACGCGGGGTCGTTCTCCGCGGGGGCAGCGAGGATGATGCCGACGATCCCGCAGGGACACTCGCGCGAAACATCGCTAGCGGATTCGGTTGACGACGGCATCGACCCATGCGAGGTGGGCGATGAGCTGTTTGCGCGCGGATACTCGGTGCGCCACGACAGCCTGGCGTCCGACGGCTCGGGCGAGTGGATCCCCCTGCGCTTCGGGTCGTGGCGCAGAGAGTCGCAGGACGACCTGGCACTGCTGAGCCCCGCTCGCCGCGACTCGTTCGTCCAGCGCGCGGCTGCACCCGTGTTCAACCTGACGCCGTTCAGAAGACCCACAATGGACGCCGGCAGGCGCGACTCGAGATCGGCGCAGGTGCCAGACGTACCCGAGGCCGTCACGTCAGAGACAGAAGAGGATGGCATCGATCTCGAAGGATGGTGCCGAAGAAGAAGCACCTTCTCAGATCAGATCCATCAAAGCCCAGCCCGCACCGCCCCCGCCCTTGCTTTCTAGCTTCGTGGCTTCCCCATCAAAATTGTCCATGCTCCGTTCACATGTTCATTCCTGTATTTGTACGCAAGATCATCGTAATCACTCTGTCCATCCCAGTCACCCTTGCCAGTCGGTCCTTGCGTCTGAGCTTCACTGTTGTATTGTCCGGGGAGTAAGCGTGGAGGATGCTATCGGAGGCCTCTGGACGGGCCTGGGATGCGGCCGCCGAGACTGGTGACGGCCTTGGAATCGAGCGGAAGGCCCGTGTTGGGGTCGATGTTGTTCTGAACAAGGATCTGCTTGTGCCTGATGAGGCGAGCCTGGTCAAAGGACACGCCCTGGGTCTGCATGATAGTCTGCACATCCTGTGCGCCCGATGGATCGAGGCCGCTACGCGCATCGTCCTCGAGGTTCGCAGAGATGTCGAAGAGCGTGCTCGAGAGGCCGTTGGCAGCGTTGGCGGACCAGTCAAATCCAGGCACGGCGGTGTAACGGCGCGAACCGAACCATCTGCCAAACACGCCCGACGACGGCGTGTGGAAGGGCAGCCCCGGTGCGGTGGATACGGACGCTTGGAGTGCGGCTGGCAGGCGCGATGCCATGGCGTCCGGAACGAGGCTCAGAAAGAAGGCACGATTGCGGTAGACGAGGATAGCCACCGCCACCACAAACGACGCCGTCAGCAGGCGGTAGTACATGTCGACTCGAGGGCGCAGGGTGCGAGTCGGTGCGGTGTTGGGCCTAGTTGACCGAGACGGGCCCCTGGCTCAAATCCGATCTTCGATCCGTAGTCGCTCGTGATTGGCGGCTGTGCGGCTGTCGAGCGGATGTCGACGTCGGCGATCTTGATCACCGTCCGAGGTTGAAAAGTCGGAGGCTCGACGATCGGAGCGCGCGGACGGCGGACGTTGTCGGTCAAGCTGCGTGGTCGGCGTGCAAACAAGACCGAAAGAGGACCCCAGGGGCTACGATCGAGACCTCGACCGACCAACAGCGCTTGGAATGGCCTAGACCGAGCTTTCGATTCTGTTTGTAGACGCAAGCGGAGTGCGTGGTTGCAATCGCATCGTCAGGCGGCCAGGATGGTGGTAGTCGGTCAACCAGTGGCCCAGCTCAGCATCGCCAACTCAACTCAACTCAGCCGCCAATTCAGCCTCCACCTGGCAACGGGCCGGTGTGCCTGCATTATTCGAGCGCAATTTCCGCACCCGCCAAGACGGATGCGGATGCGGTGGCCGGTACCCGAAAATCCGAGAAGAAGCAAAGGGGATATGAACGCTAAATTCGGAGCGACCGGTGATACACTGGCTGGTTGGTGAAGTGGCCTAACACACTGGTTTTAGGACGACTAAGGTTCTGCACGGACCTGAAGATGTTCACACCAGGATTCCTGGGTTCGAATCCCAGACTAGTCATTTTTTCGCATTTTTCCTCGACTTTTTATGCCTTTTTTCGTTTTCGTTTGCTTTCCTTTGCTACGACAAAAAGTCGATCAGAAGCACCACATCCTGGACGGACATACAAGCATCGATAATGGGACAAGGTATCGATTTGTATGTGTGCAATTGCTCTAGTGTAGGTATGCGAGTCAACGATAAGGTCTAAAAGAATGGTCGTCGGTGTGGGCGTTGGGAATCACTCCTCGATGGTAGGCCCCACGGACGCCTTGACCAGTGCGGCGAGCGATTGGCCGGGAAGCGCAGCAAAAGTCTCGGAGGCCGGGATGGTGGCGGAGCGCTGGTCGATCTCGTGCTCGATATGCTGGGTGCCGAGCTTGAGCAGTGTGTAGTCGTTGCTGATGGAGCGGCGGTTGTGTGCTGCGGGCGGCGTCGACTTTTTCGTCTCGGTGTCGACGGCGAACGCACCCGCAAGCTCGCTCGACGTGGGATTGAACAGGCTCATGGGTCTCGGTCGCGATTTGGTCGGGCTGTCGAGTGGACGGCGACGTGCATTGGTATCGGCCGTCTTGAGGGGCGATGGCTTGCGCTGGGGGCTGGCGAGGTTCTCGACCATGTCGCGCGTCTGCTGGTGCGCCAGCTCCATCAGCTGCGCATTCGCCCTGCGCAGCCGATCGCTCTCGGCCTGAATCTCGGCGATGAAACTGTCCTTCTCCTCGAGCTTGCGCTCGAGCTCGGCCAGACGCGCGGCGAACTCGCGCTCCACATCTTCGCGGATCTTGGGCGGGGCATCCTGCGCCTGCGCTTCGCACACGGCCTCCAGCTCCCGAATCTGCTGCTGCTGCCGAGCCACTAGCTCCACCTGCGCCTCGGACGACGACGGCAAAGATGGCCGCGAGGCGAGCTTGCGCGAGAGAGCTTCGATCTTGCGGTTCGCCAGGAAGAGCTTCTCGGCCAGGATGTGCGGCGGATCGTCAAAACCAAATACGTAGCTCGCCACTACCGCCGACGAGCGCTTGACGGGCGAGACGGGCCGCGCGTACGCGGAGGCACCCGCAGTAGTGCACGACGATTGCGATGCGCTGCGCGACGTTGCCGGCGTGGACAGGCCTGCTGAGCGAGCAGTCGAGAGCGTCGAGCTTCCGGACGGCGTGCGCAGCTGGCCGGGCTCGTCGTCTTGCTCATCGCCCGAGTCGGTGCCGATGGTGCTGGGCTCGCCATCGTGTGCACGCCCGCCACGCACGACGAGCGAGCCAATCACGTCGAGTCGCTCCTGGAGTTCGCGGATGCGCTCGTCGTCGACGGCGGCCACCTCCTGCACCTGTGCGGCGCCCTGCCTCTCGAGCTCCTGCACCATCTTGCGCAGCGCATCGGCTTCGGTCTGGTAGCGCAGGATGAGCGCCTGCGCCTCGGCGCCCAGCCCGCCCATGCTGCCATCCACCTCGTTGCGACGCGCGTGCAGACCGACCTTCTTGATGCGCTTGGCAAAGTTGAGCGTCGAGAGGCTCTCGTCGACCGCGCTCGGATTCGGGTTGATGGTGCACACCACCGCCACACGCGCATTGCCCGAGAGCGAGTTCTGCAGGATGCGCGTGAGCTTCGAGTCGCGGTACGGAATGTGCGTGCCCGCCGCGGCGGCGGTGGTGCCCTTTTCTGAGAGCGCATAAATGACCTTGCCGAGCGTGAGGAGCGACTTGTTGATGTGCGCACCCTCGGCGCGCCGATCCGAGCCTTGCGATACGTACTTCTCCGAACCCGCCAGGTCGATCAGACACAGCTCGGACACGGTCACCTTTTTGCCGAGCTTGCTTGCGCCCTCGCCGGGCGCGGGCGACGAGGCCGTGTCGCGCTCCCACGACTCGATGGTCATCTTGAAGCACGTGTGCGAGCGCGAGCTGCGTTCGTTCCAGTCGGTCGCGCCCACGTGGCGGTTCGCCTGGCCGCGCGCGAGCAGCTCGCGCACCTGCGCCGGGCTCGTCACGATCTCCTCGCGCAGCGGCTGCACGGTGGTGCCCTTGCCGCCGCGACGGCGCTTGTCGTCGCGCACCTGCGGCACATTGCTCGGTTCGAGAAGGTCTTTGACCACCTCGTTCCAGATCTCGAGATAGCTCGCGCGCAGCAGGTACTCGCGCCGCGCCGAGCTCTGCTGGATGCCGCGGAAGATGTCGCGCACCGCGCGCGGGATGATGCCCGCCTCCTGGCCCCGTTCGTCGCCCGAAAGCGTGAAGGTCTTGCCGGACGCGGTCTGACCGTAGGCAAAGACTACCGCGTCGTAGCCGTCCAGCGCCGCACGAACCAGCGGTCGCGCAACCGAGATGTATACGGGACGATTGGCAGAGCCGGTCTGGATGCCGTCGAATGTGAATGGCCCGAGGTTGGCGCTCTGCGTGCGTCCGCTTGCGATCGATGCTTCGAGTGCGACGGTGCCCGAGTAGGGATTGGCGACCCACGCGCATTCCTCGCCGCGCTTTGGCGGCCGCAGTCGCACATGTACCTGGACGGTCTCCTGCCCACCTGCCTCGGCAGGCGCATCGGCATCCGCATCATAGACGAACGAAGAGTCTCCTGCGTGCTCGCCGTCGTTGCTCGTATCGCCGCTGGTCTGCCAGGTGGATGACGAGTGGGCGTAGGCCTCTGCGAGGCTCTCAGCATCTATTGTCAGCTGTGTCTGCGCCTGAGCCAGAGCCGAGCGCGACGAGATGGGTTGACGCTGTTCGGACGCCGCAGTTGCTCTGAGCGCCGAGACGGAGGCGTGCTTTCGTGGCGAGCGGATGCGAGCCGCCACATCGGCCGACACGGCTGCCTTGATTCGGGGTGTGGAGGGCGCAGCTGGCTGAGCCGCAGCAGATCGTCCTGCCATGACCGACGGTGTGAGCGATCTCGGCCTCGATGCGGGTTCCTCGAGTGCGAAAGGGTTTCTCGAGAAAGCGGGCTCGGCCTTGAGACGAGGCGTTGCAGCTGCCGAGACGGGTGCGCTGGCGGTGGCCGTGTGTGTTTCGATTGGAGCGAGATTACGGGATGCGGATCGAAGCGTCCGAGCAGCGGCGGGATGCGAGACCTGCGGGGTCCGAGTGGGTTGCTGATGAGCCGGACTGAACGGTGCTGTGTACGAAGCGGTCTCGAGTGCCGATGCGGGTCGGGCCGGAACGACAAAGTTCGCTCCCAGTCCGCCGGGTTTGGTGCTGGAGTCCCGGATGGGAAGCGAGTCTACGCTGTTGCTGGCTTCGGTCACGAGGTAGGCGTACGGGGCTGGCTTTGAAGGCTTGCGCTTGGGCACGAATGGCTCTCTAGCTGCGGCTGCCGAAGTCTGATCGTCGCTGGTGAGCGGTTGAGATTGATGCGCGCTGGCTGCTGTCGCGCGCGTTACGGCCGGTGACATGAGGAAGGCGCCTGACAAGCCAAGGCGAGACGTGAGCACCTGCGCCAATGCCCACAGCGTCTGCGTGCGGGTTGCTGCGGCAGGGACTCGAATGAAAGGGAATGAAATGAAGGCGGATGTCTGCAGCACCGCTGATGAAAAGGACCGTGAGTGTGAATGCTGCGCCGCAGCGATGCAGATGCAGATGCAGATGTTGGCACAATGACAAGGAGGAGGCGGCGCACGGAGGCACAGACGAGCTTTCGCCGCCCGCAGTGCAGCAGCAGAGACCAACACTTTTGCGGCTGCACAACACGCGTGTGCCTGAACTCCAACCCGCTGCCTCACGTGACGCTC
The DNA here is from genome assembly GCF_000747765.1 of Moesziomyces antarcticus. NCBI lineage: Eukaryota > Fungi > Basidiomycota > Ustilaginomycetes > Ustilaginales > Ustilaginaceae > Moesziomyces > Moesziomyces antarcticus. Next base: position 440,506 of record NW_014638997.1, read on the forward strand.
GCCCTCCCAAGCCATTTTTCGACCTAACAATTATAAATTTTGTGCGCCGTGGTTGGCACAACTCGACACGCTGCCTTTCCGGGTCCCTCTCCGCCGTCCGGAGCAGACGCCTTTGCAGACCGCTATGTGGCATTGTGCCGGGACGAAGAGTCCACCAAAAATGGTGGGCCTCAGCGGCTTGGTCGGCTGACAGCTCACCTCGCCCCATATGTCACTTTGTCAACCAAATGGCAACGGCTTTTTAGGCCAGGCCGCCTTCCGGCAACGCAGAGCGAATATGCGGGGGTAGATGGGTGCACGAAGATTACAAAGAAGGAACGTGGGTAGGGATGGCCTTGCAACGAGGTTTGTTCTTCCAAGCGAGTGAGAAAGCACATCAGGGCAAGTAGCCTTGCAGCGCTCGCTCTTGGCAAGATTGCACGAAGAGACGGCACAGAATCTTTCCAAGGCGATTCTCTGAACCACACCAAGAAGGCAGGGTGTTTCACGCGGGCGCGCACGATCAAAAAGAGCGATGGGGTAAGGGTATACGGGTGCGGTATGAGTACAGGCAAGAACCGTGTGAGGCGAAGGAGATCATTCAGCCGAGACGGGTGGCTCGTGCTGCTCTCGGCGCCTCCTCCGCGCAACCACTCCAACTACAACTAGGCCCGCCAAGACGATCAATGCAGCGAGTGCTCCGACGACAAACAGCACCGCGGTCACGGGTACGTCTTGCAGCACATCCGCCAGCGTACCTCCGCTGGAACCGGGGTGAAAATGGATCCCATCCTCTGTTTCCTGATCGTTAGAGGCGAGGAGGGCGACATCGACAGCGCACACGGCCGCACAATACCCCAAAGTGGGCACGGCACCACAAGCTAGCCAGACAAAGAGTCTTGCGCGCATGGCTTGAAACGTGCGCATCTGCACCATCAGCAGGTCGAGCACGAGAAACATCCCCGCCGCCACCAGTGGGATTGCGGGGCTGAGCGAGTGCCAGAGTCGGGCGGCTTCGAATGTGAAAAACCCCGCCTGGTAGAAAAGCAGCACCGCCTGCAGAGTGTACCTGCCCCAGCGGGTGTGGTGAAAATTGCCCAGCCGACTGCGTTTGGTCAAAGCAGCTTCGGTGTTGGGGCTGTCGGGAGGGAGTGCGAGTGCAGGTAGTGGGAGCACTTGTTCGCCCAGTGTCGAGCGATGAGGCTGGTCCAGCTGGACGCTTAGGTGGCGCCGCCGAATTGAGGACTGCCGTGGAAGAATCAGTGGACCTGCTACAGTGGTGCTTCGATGATGAACAACGCCGCGCGGCTCGTTGCGTGTCCGAGCACTCCCAGCAACAGCAAAGCCTGGTGCGTTGCCATCGCTACTTTGCGCAGCAGCGAGGGTCGACCCTTGAAGCTCGAGCAACAGTCTTCCCACCGTTCCTGGAGGTCCTGCAATCCAATCTTCCCCTCTTGACTTGGCCCTTTCTTGCACAGGTGCGGACGCGGCTATTCCCAGCTCCACACAATCACTCGCCTCTCTCACGACTAGATCGCCCAGAGCCGTCCTACGATCAGCGTCGATGGTGCTCCATCGAAAGTGCGATTCGGCTTTGAGTGGCGTTTGCAGTGGTGACAATGCCGGCGTCGCATCGTCTCTGTTCAGGCGACGGAGGTGGACGGAGCCGATGGTGTCGCGTGAGGAGCCGGCACCGCTCCGACTCATGGTGAGCGCTTGGCTGAGCGGTCGAAAGATCTCTTCGGATCGCCGCGTACTGGCCGTATCGGTCGTGGCCACCTGCCAGGGTACGAGCTCGATCGTCTCGCTCGAGCGCGTCTCGCCCGAGCCAGACGAGCGTCGTGGTGAGAGCGAGACTGCACGCAGGCCTCGCTCACCTCCAACCTCTGAACCTGTGCGGGCGTGCACAGCCGAGACCGGCTCGATTTGGGACGTCACCGCGATCGGTCGGTGAGAGGATGTTGAGGGCGGATGCATGCACTTGAGCGTCTCGTCGGGATGATCGGAGGTCGCCGACGGTATCAGAGACATCTCAGAGGAAACACCTTGAAAGCCTCCAGATGCTAGCGCTGGATGTGGGTCGTGGTTCTTCTTGTCGTGGATGTGGTCGAGACGTTGGAAGGTTGAAGCAGCATCCCAGCTCTTCGGATCCGCGGCACTGATGAAGGTCCCACAGGCTGTGGCGTCGTTTCCCTGCGCTGCTGGATGCTGCGATTTGGTGGTGCCTTCATTCGTGGCGTCTCTCTGTGAGCTTTGCTCCAGGCGTGACCGCGAGGATCGTGGGGACAGTGCTGGCTCAAGCCTGAGAGCTCTTGCCCCCCAACTCGGTGATTGTGGAGCATGTGAAGTGCCAAACGTCAAGAGCGAGGACGGACTTGGTGCAAGCTGAGAAGAGTGACGACGAGGCGAGCCGATCAGAAGGAGCTGTTTCGGCCTGAACGTGGGTGTCGACGCCGAGGGGCTCGCATCGACACGTCGGGACGAGGCTCTTGAAGTCGAACGACTGATGGCGTAGGGTGGAGATCTTCGCGCCCAACTGCCGTCCGGACTGCCCGGATTGGGTGCCGAGAGGCTCGAGAAGCTCGATAGCCGCGAATGGTCGAGTCCGAACACGCTCGTTTCCGCCTTCGAGGTGTCCTGGTACGCTGCCTCGATGATGGTGTCCAGCGCGCGTGACTCGGGTCTCGGGGTAGTTGGGGTATGTGTGCGGCCGCTCGCACCACCAGTGTCGGCGAAAGCCTCGCTCGGCGGTCTCCATGCAAACGGAGGATCGAGCAGGCTTGGGGATGCTGAAGTCCGCGGAAAGCGGCCGTTGACAGATGGACTTCGAGTAAGCGAACGCGGCGACTCGATCGCGTCGAGGAGGAGCGTATCGCGTTGGGTGGTGTGAGCTGTAAAGGGGGTAGAAGAGGTCCATGGCGGGAAAGGGGCGAGCTTGGGGCTGGAAAGACGCACGTGGCGAGTGGTGAGGTGCTCCGTGGAGCGCACTCGTCTGGGCCTATGCTGGTGCAGATGCTGGTGCAGATGCTGGCGCGGAGAGGGCGAGTCTCTCAAGTAGGCGGGATACGCAGGCGAAGGCAGGAAAGACGTGACGGCTGTTTGACCCCTTGGCGGATCACGGCCAGCTGATGCAACATCGCGTTCGCGCTCACTTGGCCACGACCGGATTCGCGCCGATACCTGGTCGCGCTGTGAGCTATAGATCGCTGCCGACGTAGGAATCACCGAGATGATGGGCGTGTGGGAGCTGGCTGGACAATCGAGAGCCGACTCGGGGGAGCGCAAGCCATCGGAGAGCGCAGCCGACCACGACGGCGATCTCCGATACGTGACCGAGTTCGGGCGCGAGATGGTGTCGAGTGCGCGCCGACAGGTTGAACAGCCTCGACGCTTGCGGCTGTATCACAGGAAAGATTGCGATGCTGCGAAGCATGGTGGAGCACTGCGCTACGCAATGCTCGATCGCGCCAGTTCAAACGAGTGATGGCAAAGGCAGGTGACAAGAAAGCGTAAAGGTCCGGCACGGCATAGCTTGAGCGTTATTGATGAGAAAGGAGAGAGTGTGAAGCAGTGATTGGGTGGTGAGCGAAAAGCATGGGCTGGAACTAGAACGATTGTGGGAGCATCGCATGCAGACGAGGAAGGAGTTCAATCTGCCGCAGCGGCAAGTGGGGGTGGGATGAAGAATGGCGGTCGCGAGGAATGAAGCCAAGAGGACGATCGTTCATGGTCTTTCGAGAGATGGCACAGACATGAAAGCGACGGTCGGGAATGTGACAGCGATGCCACAAGGCAAGAAGCCTTCTGAACTTGCAAGCGACAGGCTACCACTGCGGCAGAGCCAGAAAGTAGGCATGTCTGAAAGAGGACGAGAGGATGGCGGGTTTGCGGCTCTGCACGGCTTCAAACAATAGCGCAGACGCAAGCGAGGGCGCAGCCGATGCAGCTGCTGGTCGATCGGTATGTTCCTGAGTGGTGACTGCGATCTTGTCACATCCGAATCGTTGAGCGGGCCGAGTTGTGACGCCCGAGCTGATGAACTTGGAGGCTGCTGAAAGCCGAACCTCAGCCGGCTTCGGGCCGTGTGCTACAGACTGCTGCAGTCAAGTTGCAGCAGGTCGTGGGAAAAGACGGGCATAAAGAGCATGTTGCATAAGCACATGCTGTTACGGTAACCGCAACTGCGCTTTCGATTCGACGCAGCTCTGCTTCATGCTGTTCGGCATTCTCAGGCCAGACGCGCGCCCAAGAGTGGCACTTTCCGACACGAGCACATATGCAGGGTGGTGCAAGCGAGTCGTTGCAGAAAAATCTATACCGCCCATCGGTGCAGCAAGCGTGCAGCTCCGATTGGCAAGCATCACACCTGCACAGCAATCGTTTCACACCGCTTCTCTGCCGAGCCCCGCGCTTAGAGCAACCACCACTTCATGCCGCTGCAAACAAATCCCACCGCGGCTCAGTTAAGCGCCTCCAACACCGATCCTCACGACGACCACCATCGCAATCAAAAACAGGCGTGCACAAACGCAGACGTAGCAAGATGTTCTGGCAAAAGAATTATAACGTTTCCCAATGTAAAACTATACACGCCCACCGTCCATGCCCTTGGGAGGATAGAGCTGAATCAAGATTCAAGGCGACACTACGGCCGACGTCATGTCTGCTGAACAGCTGGAGCGGCGACAGTCGGCTGCTCTTCCTTGTGCGAAGCGGTCTCTGCCACCTGCGGGTTGCTGCGCGCAGCAGTATCCTGATCGCTCTCGTTGGTCTGTGAGCTGAGCGAACCGTCGTGAACGGTATGTGCGACCTTTTCGTGCATGTCGAGCGTCTGACCATGGTTGGGCTGGTAGTTGCCCTCGAGGTCGCGGTTGATAAAGGCATAGTCGTACGCCCACTCGCCACACTGGTCCTCGTCCATACCCACAATCTCGCCAAGCTCCGACGCGCGGAACGGCCCGATGAACGGCGTGTGGTCGAGCACAAACATGATGGCAAACGTCACACCGCCACACCACGCCGTCACGGCAACGCAGTACGCCAGCTGGTACGCCAGCTGGATCCAGTTGCCGTCGAGCCATCCACCGGGGATGACGAGGATGCCGTCGTTGTTCGCCACCGACGCCTGCGTAAAGATGCCGGTGAGCAGCGTGCCGACGTAGCCAGCGAGGGCGTGGACGGAGAAAATGTCCATCACATCATCGACGCGCATGGGGCCCTTGAGCACGGTGGCAAAGTTGGACACGGCGGCCGAAACGACACCAATAAGCACCGAGGCGGGCAGACCGACAAAGCCGGCAGCGGGCGTGATGGCGACCAGGCCGGCAATCGCACCGGTGCAGAATCCGACCACGGACCACTTGCGCTCCAGACGGAAGTCGAGGAACATCCAGGTGAGACCGGCGGCGGATGCGGCGAGGTTGGTGGTGCTGATGGCCATGGCGGCGCGGATGTTGGCGGCAAAGGTGGAGCCGCCGTTGAAGCCGATCCATCCGACCCAGAGGAAGACGGTGCCGAGCACAATGTGCGACACGTTGTGCGGCTTGAACAGCAGACGCTCCGTGCCGTATCCGTGACGCGGGCCGAGGTAGTAGGAAATGACGAGTCCGGTGATACCCGAGTTGATCTCCACGGGTCCACCGCCTGCATAGTCGAGGACGCCCCACTTGAACGCCCATCCCGTCGGATTCCAGACCCAGCACGCAATCACGTCGTACACAAGCGTGGTCCACACAAATGTGAATACGAGGAACGGCCACACGCGGCCGCGCTCGCACGCAGCGCCGATGGCGATGGCCGGCACGAGGTTGGCAAACATGCACTGGTAGATCGAGTAGACGATCTCGGGCACCTTGTTGTTGGCCTGGGGCACGGGTCGTTCGAGCACGCCCATGTGGCCAAAGTTGCGCAGATTGCCGAGGAAGGCGCCCGAGGTCTGGGAGAAGGCGAGCGAGTAGCCCCAGAAGAACCACTGGAACGAGACCACGGCGAGCGCGGCGAGCGTGAGCAGCAGCAGGTGCAGCGCGTTCTTCCTGCGCGCCAGACCCGAGTAGAGGTAGCCGAGACCGGGAATCATGATCCACACGAGCGCCGTGCTGGTGAGCACCCACGAGATGTCACCGGGCGAGTACGAGACGACGCTCGAGCCGTCGGCACCGTACGTGACGATAATGTCGGTGCCGTTGGGTGCAAAGTTGGACGAGCCCGACGTGGAGCCGTCGGGTGCCGAGAGCACACCGTATGTGATGTTGACCATGGTTGGCGGTTCCTCGAAGGGGAGAGGGGATCGCGCGGGTCGAACGGATGGATGATGGAGGGAGGGAGGGAGGGAGGGAGGGAGGGGGGTAGAGGAGTTCAGGTGAAGGGGGTCCGCGCAAAGGAGTGTGGACAAGGGGAGGTCCACTTATAAAGCAGGGTTGGCTTGGCTTGACTCGACGCCGGAGCCCAGCGCGATGCATTCACATTCTCGACGGAGAGGAGCGGGCGTCAAGGGCCAAAGATTCACCGATTGCAAGACGTTTTCCCCCGCTGCGAGATAGCAGATGCGCCTCGAATGGGAGCGGGATCTCGTTGGCTCTCGGTGCGGAGCGAAAGAGTGGATGAGCGTTTGGCGTTGCTCGTGGGAGCTTGTGCTGCGTTTGCGTCTGAGATGCGCTGCGCTGCGCTGCCGCCCAATGCAGGCGAATGTGTGGAACCGTAGGCGAACTTGTTTTTGCAAATTGCCAAACTGCCGCAAACCTTTCGCCCAACGCGAGCCGAGTTTTTCAGCGATCCGACGCACACTCGCTCGTGTGCCTTTTTTTGGGAGCAAGCAAGCAAGCAAGCAAGCAAGCAAGCAAGTGCGCGGGGCCCACAACAACAACCACCTCGGAGGCCGATGCGGAAAAAAGAAAAGAAGAAATCGCTGCCAAGGCCGCACACACACCGCTTTCAACCTGCCCACCAGTTGGAAGGGACGCTGCTGCGGGGAGATCATGGTTATCTCTGATGCCATGGATTGCCAAGCCTTTGCAGCCAATCGCAATTCGCTCATCTCGGCTAGCTTTCAACCACAGATCCATTCGAAGCTTCACCGGGCGCGCGCCACCTTACGAGCTTCTCAC